>NC_086180.1:307500-405000 GCF_023053635.1 Elgaria multicarinata webbii | reverse complement strand
CTGCATTTAAGCAGAGAGCAGCCTCCGAGCCATTGCATGGCTTGCTCAGGCAGAGGGGCGGCTCTGACGTGACACTGCATCTGGCTTCGTTCTCACATGGGGCAGAGATTGGCTTCTTGGCTTAGCGGTGTCTGTGGCACGTGCACCCAGGCTGACCACGAGCTCCACTGCGACTGGTTGAGCCTGTCCCGGCAGCGGATCTGTGCGCTGTGCAGGATGTCTTTGTAGTCTTTCGTTTCCTCCAGCCTGTCCTGTAACATGAGGACAGAACACATGAGAAGAGGATGGAACTGGGGAAGGTCGGGGGGGGGGGGCTCTGATGTGCCTCCCAATTCGGGGGAGGAGTCTTATGGGGCAGAGGCAGGTTGTCCCCACTGCCCCCTGGGCCACAGTTAGAGTCTAGGACGGGGATGGGGACTGCAACTCCCAACGTCCCTGCCCATTGCTGACTGGGGCTGATGGGCGATGCAGTCCCCCATCCCTGGTCTAAGAGAAGAAGCAATCGCTCGGAGGAGACCCCCGCCCACTCCCAGGCTGACTCACCAGGCTATGAGCCACGATAACCCAGCAGAACCTCCCTGGACAGAGGCAGTCTACCTCTGCAGGCCAGAGTTCAGGGGCAAAGAGCAGGAGAAGAAGTCAGCAGCAGCGGCTGCGACCAGCCCCCCACCCACCCCAGGGCTCCTTTGTGAGCAGCTCAAAGGCCTCTCTGGCTGCACATTTGGGGAAGCTTTGGCCTGATCCAGCAGCCGGATGAGGCGTCTCTCCTTCCTTATGCTGGATTTATGGAGGGCTGCCGTCGGGCGAAGGGTCTGGGTGGCTTTTTGTCCCTCATAAGCACTCTGAGGTTGTGGGGAAGCAGCCTGAGACATTTACGGATAATGGGATAAATGGGAAACCAGTCAACAAGGGGCTATGTACAGTATAGATCTCTTTGCCATCCTCCTTCTGGTTCCTCAGGAAGGTCAGCCGCAGGTGGTACCGCAAGGGGAAGTAGGTGGAGGACAGGTTCCAGGAGCGAGGAGGGGTCCATCTCAGCGTCACCCTGCATGGGTTCTTCCCCCTGTGGGCCACCAGGCACTCTGGCGGGGCAGGTTTCACTGCAAGGGGAGGCACAGAGAAAGCCATCAGGCTTCACCCCCACCCTTCCGTGGGTGTGGCCGCAGGAGAGAGCAGGAGTGCCTGGCCAGTCTCCGCCAGGCCAGGGCCTCTCTCGCCCCGCTGAGATGCCTGGTTCACGTAAACCAGCACAAAATGCGATGGTCTCTTAGGCTGCCTTGATGGCGCCGGGTTGCTGCTGCATTTGCAGGGGGGAAACCCCACGCTTTCGTGGCAGCAGCTAATTCCCACGTGGAAGGCAACGCAGGCGTTCTGGCAGCCATTTGGCTCACTGCCCCACCCCTTGCCCAGGCTTCCGGTGACCAATCAGGGGCCACCTTCCACCTAGGCATGTCTCCACATCGACACCTGAGCAAGGCCACATGGCAGAAGAGCCAGGGTGACCCCGCTCCCAAGGGAAAAGCCGGGGTGAGTCCCTGGCTTTTTTAACCCCATAGCTTTGCGACTGCACCGTAGTGACTGCACTGTAGAACAGACGCAGCGCCCATTTGCAGCCCCCATGGGGGCTCTGAAGGCCTATGGGCAGCCTTTATCTTGGTGAAGAATTGGTGGTGCAGATTCTTGATGCTTTAGGGTGTTTTAGGGTGCTTTAGGGTGGATTCCTGCATTGAGCAGGGGGTTGGACTCGATGGCCTTGTAGGCCCCTTCCAACTCTGCTATTCTATGATTCTATGATTCCCAGTTCACATAAAAGCAAACTCTGCAAAAGAAGAACCTGAGAGATTTAAGCAAGCAGAGCTCTTTGCAAGGCCTCAGCTCCTCGGCAGGCCAGGCAGGCCAGGAAGGGAATTGTTTATTGATCTAATCCGTTTCTTAGCTGCCTGTCAAGTCCATAATCTCCCCAAGACAGCTAACAGCATAATAAAAACAATGTAACATGCATGGTTAGTTCCAGGACCTGCCTTCCACGGAAGGAAGGGCTCTGCTCATCGAAGCTGCCTCCAACCAATTTTGGGGATCCCCCCTCCTGCCACATGATAGCTCACCCCATTCAGTAGGCTCCTCTGACACCCTGTTTAACATTTTTAGGTGGCTGGAGCTGCTGCCATGGGAGGGAGAGGCCAGGAGTTCTGCTTCCACCAGCTCAGGTGCATGTGCCTAAATCTGGATCCATCCAACCATTCATAAAATCATATTAAATATAAACAGTTTTAAGTAAAACCAGTTTCAATAAAATAGATTTTCAAAATCTGCACCAGCAACAAATACTGTTTAAAAAACACCCAATTAAATGCCAGGAAGTGTTTTAAAACACTCTTAAAAGCAGCTACAGAGGAGGCAGCTGTCTTTCTCACGGGTGGGATTTCCATAGGGTAGCCCCCCCCACACAGAGAAGACCCTATCTCTAGTGACCACCTACCTTACTGATCATAATGGCCAGTAAGTTGGGCCTCCGAAGATGACCCTAGTGCATCGGGAGGTTCATATGAGGGCTGGTGGACCTGAACCCAAACCCGCTTTAAGGTCAGACCCTTCATCTTGAATTGGAAAAGCGCCAGCAAGCAGTGGTAGTGGTACGGGATCAGTCTAACATGATCCGCCCATCTGGCCCCAACATGCAGGCATTAAATAGCACGGGGAACAAGGTGGAACCCTGCTAAGCCCAATGGGCAAAAGGCCATGGGGCAGAACAGAAACCCAAAGCGAGCTTTGGCTATTGGGCAGAAGAGAAATGCAATTTTTACAAATTCCACAGCAGCACCTTCTGAGACCAAGCAGCCAGGCAGGATCGGAACCACCATAATCACTCACACACACCCACACACACACCCACACACACCCATCCAGGCACCCCTGAAGGATGGTTTGGCCGATGGTGTCAGAAGCCAGGAGAAAGAACTAAGAGGGGCCTTTGGAAGAGCAGAACCACTGAGGCTCCCCTCTGCTCCTCATGCTCAGAAGTGAGGCACGGTGCCAGCCAGCCAGCCAGAGGTAGCTCTGGTCCTATGAAGGGATGCCTGCCCTGGCCAGCCCCACTGAGGTCGCTTTCCGCTTGACTACGGACAGTGTCCATGGGGTGGGGCCTTCAAAGGGCAAAGGGCAGTGGTGGGGCTTCTTCTCAGGGCTCGATGGGATGCCCAGGTGGACCCAGCTTGGGGAGCGGAGCGGAGGGCACGGCTACTCTGGGGCTGGCCTCCATACCCATGTCACGCAGGAAGACCTCCGTCGTCTGGCTATTGTGGTTGCTGAACTGGTCCAACATCTCCAGTTGCAGGTCCATCCCCTCCTGCTCAGCATCAGCGCAGAAGGCGCTGCAGCCTCGCAGGTGCAGCTGCACGAGGCCAGACGGGGTGTCCACTTTTGTGGCTCTGCACACCACAGAGCCCTGTCTTCTGTGGAGAGAAGAAAGAAAACATCCAGCTGTGGCGGAGGTGGATGACTCAATGGAGAGGAAGAGTTGCTGTGCACATACTCAGAGGCCCCCTCCTCGGCCTCCTCCTCATGACTTCTTATGTCCTGGGAAGGGGGCTGCCACTTCAAAGAGGTCCCGGAGCTCTGCCTCAGACTGAGGGGCCGTAGCCCAGTGGGAGAACACGTCCCCAGCAGGCAGAGGGGCCTTGCTCCTTCCCTGGTGGCGTTTGGCTCAGGATGGGGCCGCTTCCAAGCTCCTTATGCCCATTGCTGGCCGTGGGAGTGGGAAGGGATGAGGGCAAGGGGCAGGTACTCACTTGCGACGCAGGTAGAGATGGAAGGTGGCCTTTTCCCAAAGGTTCCAAAAGGAGCAGATGAAGCTGCCGTGGTAGGACTGTGCCTTGCAGGTCACCTCCCCCAGTGGATTTCCAGCTGCAGGGATTGGGCCAACGGGTTAAAAGGGGGGGGGGCTTCCCAGCCACCTCACCACCACCACCACCACCCCGTGCCCTGTGCCTCCCTCGGGCGGCCTGAAGACATTTGGAGTCCTGTGGCCAGCACTGCAAATGGCACCTGCCCTCCACTTTATGAGCCAGAAACGGGGTCAGGTGTGGGGCTCTGCCCCATAGGACAGATATGGAAGCCCCCTGCTGCTCCACTAGCCTAAAATGGGGCCTGACATGCTGCTTCTTGAGGCAGCCATGCCACTTGCCCTCACAGTGACCAGGGTTGGGGTGGGGGTCTCTGAAAGGATGATGGTCCGAGGAGCCATTACTAATCAATAAAGCGCTTTTGAACCCTCTGTCGCTGGAATGGTGGAGTCATGCTTAAGGGCTGTTTGGATCTCGTCCTTGGGTGAAAAGAACATTGATCTAACAGAGGCTGGTGGAGTGCCTGCTTTGGATCCAGGGTGGAGATTCCAGGCTCCAGCTCCCAGTGTCTCAGGCAGCGGCCAGAGTGGGGGAAGCCCACCCCCCTCTCTGCCTGGGGGCCCTGGAGCAGAGAGGTCTGGCTTGATGGGCCTCATGAGGGTGGGGTGGGGTTACGTGGCACGGAGCTTCTCTGCCCACATCCACCTCTGTCCTCATCAGCTACATAATTCCTGTGACTTTGGGGGGCAATTTTCAGCAGAACTCCACCCCTACCACCCCCACCACCCCCGACAGCCTCAAGTACTGATTTTTTGAATTTGTAACTATCATAGAATCATAGAATCATAGAAAGCAGAGTTGGAAGGGGCCTACAAGGCCATCGAGTCCAACCCCCTGCTCAATGCAGGAATCCACCCTACAGCATTCCTGACAGGTGGTTGTCCAGCTGCCTCTTGAATGCCTCTAGTGTGGGAGAGCCCACAACCTCCCTAGGTAACTGATTCCACCGTTGCACTGCTCTAACAGTTAGGAAGTTTTTCCTGATGTCCAGTCGGAATCTGGCTTCCTTTAACTTGAGCCCGTTATTCCGTGTCCTGCACTCTGGGAGGATCGAGAAGAGATCCTGGCCCTCCTCTGTGTGACAACCTTTGAAGTCTTTGAAGAGTGCTATCATGACAAATATCCTTCTAAATATTTTGGGAGTTTACCTAGGTCAACTGCTATGGGGGTTATCATGTTCAGGCAAATTTCCCACAAAACCCCAGAGAAGATGGGGCATCCCTCTGAAATCACCACCGCCACAAGCATCCCTTTTTAAAAAAGCAAACACCCTTGCACCTGTTCGCCTGACATTGGGCAGTCTTCATCCCTCCGAAAGGGACCATTGCTGCCACTGCAGACTCCTTCCATTTCTACCAAAGAGATTTCTTTCAAAAAGTGTGAGGTGTCTGTTGATTGTTTCCCCTCCGCAAAGGCGAAAGGATCAGGATACGCTTCCCATTGGAAAGTGTGCACAGGCACCACCTTAGGGTGGGGGTGGGGGCACCTGGAATGGGGCAGCTGGCCCCTTGGAGGGAGCCTGCAAGCCGAGCACTTACACGTGGTGGAGAGATCGCTGCCCGCCATGACTGTTCCGCCCAGCAGGGCCAGCAGCGTCCCCAGCAGCAGCATCTGTGCGAAGGGCCGAGGGCCAGGAGTCTGGTGATGGCAGCGGAGGGAGACACAGCAGGTGAGGCCCTGGGCGAGAAGCAAGGCAGCAGCCTCAGCTCAAAGCCTCCTCCGAGGTGCCGGATCCAAACAACGCCCCCCCCCATGCACCTGGATTGTTCTCCCTGGGGGACCCTGCCTGCCCTGTGGGCCAGACCTGCCTGCCTCCAGCCTGCCCCCCATCGTGGTCTCCATCGCCCACAGACAGAGGAGACACTTCTCTTGGCCTCTGCTCAGAGCACGCATGCCATAAGGCAGGAGGAGGAGGAGGCTGGTCCTCCCTCAGGGCTCTGCTGGACATTTCAATCTCCGCTGCTTCAATCTCTAACCAGTTTCAGTCTTGAGGACATGGGAAGGGCAGAACACCCTCAGACCCAGCCAGGACCCCGGGGGTGGGGGTGGGCAGGAATGGCTCCTGCCAACTGGCTTCAGCCCAGCCATTTAAAGCCTGCTCAGGGTCGGAGGCGACCAAGAAGATTCCCAGAGAAGGAAAGAGCTCAACCATCCCTTCTCGTTTCAAGGGAGCCCAATGATCCGTGTCACAGGGATGTGCTGAGGCCCGGACTCTAAGTCCCCAAACCTGAGAAGCTCTCTATGGCAAGAGGGCCACTTTCAACCATTGCTGGACGCTCATGGAAATAGGCGCCACTGGAATTTTGTGGTGTGCATGACATAGACTCTTCCATTTCCCCAACAACACGCTTTTTCTGATGCTACCCTGGGTACTTGTGGCCATTCGAGTGAGATGCTGGACATACCTCCTAATGAATGGAGCGAAAGAGTAGCTCTTTGGATGAAGGACTTCCTCACGTCGCAGACAAAGTTCTGTTGCAATCTGGAAAATGTCAAGACAACCTGGAAGCACCCAAGAGCAGAGTTAGAGCCTCCACGTGCACCGCCACGCAGCGCCAGCACTGGTGCCTGAGAAGCTGTGTCTCTCTGGGGGCTTCCATGTGCCAGCTGTGGGGCTGGAGCAAGGCCCGCCGGGAAGGGAAGCCTCAGCTCAGCCCCCTCCCATCTCAGTGGTCCAGGAGCCCTTGTGCCCTAAGGATGCTGCTTCACTTCTTGGGATGCCCTTGTGACATGAGTTGTCAGGATAATGGAAGGAGAGGAACAGAAGGAGGTGACATTCCGGAGCGGTTAGAAGCGGAGGAGGGGAGAGGGAAGGAGAAAAGGGAGGAGGAAGAAAAAAGAAAGGAGGAAGGTTTTCAAGGGATATGGGGAATCATAGAATCATAGAATAGCAGAGCCGGAAGGGGCCTACAAGGCCATCGAGTCCAACCCCCTGCTCAGTGCAGGAATCCACCCTAAAGCATCGCTGACAGAGGGTTGTCCAGCTGCCTCTTGAAGGCCTCTAGTGTGGGAGAGCCCACAACCTCCCTAGGTAACTGATTCCATTGTCGTACTGCTCTAACAGTCAGGAAGTTTTTCCTGATGTCCAGCTGGAATCTGGCTTCCTCTAACTTGAGCCCGTTATTCCGTGTCCTGCACTCTGGGAGGATCGAGAAGAGATCCTGGCCCTCCTCTGTGTGACAACCTTTTAAGTATTTGAAGAGGGCTCTCATGTCTCCCCTCCATCTTCTCTTCCCCAGGCTAAACATGCCCAGTTCACAGAAGGAAGAGAAGGAAGGGAAGGAAGGAAGGAAGGAAGAGAAGGAAAAGAAGGCGATGTGGGACAGAATGGCTGTAAGGAGCAGGGAGTTGGGCAGCCGGCCACGGTGAGCAGCATTTCAATGCGCAGGGCCTGACAGGGACGGCTGAGCCGTTATTTAGGAGTTGAGATAACTCAGGGACTCACAGGGTGTTAATGGTTAAGTTGTTACTAATAAATACTTAAGTTTTCTAAAAAGAAGGGCTTCCGTGTTTTACTAAGTCCTGGTGCCTCACCCAGATTCCTTACTTACGGTCACACCCTTTTCACAAATTCTTATATTCCTGCAAAGCTACATCTAGAGTCAAGTAGAACTACAAATAAAACCAAGTCCAAATGGGCAATCATGCACCCCGCCCACCATTAGGGATGGAACAACGTGGCAAATGAATGCCGTTGGTATGGTAATACATTTCCAGAGTGGTTGCAGCCAGGTTAAGTCTGTGGCAGCAAAACCAACAAAGACTCTTGAGCCACCTGAAAGATAGTTATTGTGGACACTACATCATGCATTTGAGGAAGTGGACAAGTGTCTGTGAAAGCTTACACCAGAATAAATTTGTTGCTCTGTTAGGTGCCATGAGACACTTTGTTGTTTGCAATTTGTAAACACACCATGAATTTCTCTGCATGCCTCTGTATTTCACCTGCGGAAGAATTCCCATTTGCCCCATCTTGATACAGGCATTTCCCACCCAGTTCTGTCTCCCAGCATTGCCAGTCCTTTCTGCCGTGTCCCTCTGCCAATGCTGTCACCCAGCAGTTCCTGCTGGCAAGTCCCCCACCATCTGCCCAGCCCCATACCAGATGGGATAGGGGCTGCTTCCCCTCCAAGCATCAAGCACCCGCTAAGCAGTGGCTTCAGGAAAGACTCTTCTCCCAAAGAGAACATGAAAAGCCGCCTTACCTTCGTGGGATGGTCGGTGTGTGTAGCAAGGCTGAGGAGGGTGAGCATAATATATCCTCTGAAGGGCAAGTGGGCAGGCAAAGGAAATCTCCCAGAGTCTCCAGATCGGAGGAGGAGGGGGTGGAGGAGGAGGAAACCACGGCAGGCCATCCCCCACCCTCATCTGTGCAGAGGATGCTGCGTACACATGGTTAAAAACAAGAAAAGAAGAAAAACGGAAAGAAACAGGAATTGAATCACCAGAAAAGAAGCCAACAGAGAGAACTTTGCCACTCTGCTGCTCTCCCTCCTCATGGCTCTTTGAAGCAGACGTGGACTGGACGTGCCACCAGCGCCCATGGAGCAGGGCTGCAGAACTGCATGGGCGTGGGGAGCCAGGTGGCCCCCTCCCAGCAGGCCAGGTGGAGTCAGGGCCATGATCCTGGCCCCAGCGGCCTCAGCGGTCTTGCCTTTGCTGTGATTTCCCCTTTGCACAGGAAGGAGGCCTGGGATGCCACGGTCTGTGGAGAAAGCCCAGGCTGCCCCACATCCTATATCTCTGATCTGAGATGGAAGAGAGCAGCGAGGATGTGGAGATGCAGCCTGTGCATAGGGACTTGCTGGCACACGGGGAACAGAGTCCCTCCTTCCTCCGAGCAGGGGAGTCCTGCTGCCATCTCTCTCCCATCTCAAGATTGGAGGAATCAGTGCGGATGTGGGGTGTTGTTGGGACTCAGCCATGTGCAAAAGACCTGCTGCCGCTTGGGCCCAGCACGGCTGAGTCACGCCCACAGTGCCCAACGTTTAGTCTGGGATCACAGGCCATGGCGGGGATGCTCCCAAGGGCACTCCTCCACAGGGTGGGCCTTGGAGATCAAGCCCCACCCCCTGGGGACCCCCAAGAGGCAGCAGCATGGGCCGGGTTGGGCTGCCTCACGGGCCAGAGGTTCTGCACCCTATGCTGGGGGAAGAAGTAACCCGCATGGCCACCAGCATTGCCCTTCTAAAGTGGCCCTAAGAAGAGCCCTGATGCTGGATCAGACCCCTTAAGGGTCCATCTAGTCCAGCACTCTGTTCACACCATGGCCAACCTGCCATCAGCCAGGGATGAACAAGGCAGGATCTGGTGCAACAGCACCCTCCCACCCATGTTCCCCAGCAACTGGTGCACACAGGCTTACTGCCTCGAATACTGGAGATGGCACACAACCATCAGGGTTAGTAGCCATTAATATTTATTTATTTATTTATTTATTGCATTTCTATACCACCCAATGGGAGCCTCGTGTGGCGCAGAGTGGTAAGCGGCAGTTACTACAGCTGAAACTCTCCCCACGACCTGAGTTCGATCCCAGCAGAAGCTGGTTCTCAGGCAGCCGGCTCAGGTCGACTCAGCCTTCCATCCTTCTGAGGTTGGTAAAATGAGTACCCAGCTAGCTGGGGGAAAGGTAGCCTTGACTGGGGAAGGCAATGGCAAACCACCCCGCTACAAAGTCTGCCAAGAAAATGTCAGCGAAAGCAGGCGTCCCTCTAGGAGTCAGCAATGACTCAAATGCTTGCAGGAGAGGTTCCTTTCCTTCCTTTCCATACCACCCAATAGCCAGAGCTCTCTGGGCGGTTCACAAAAATTAAAAACATTCAATGTATAAAACAACAGTATAAAACCATAATATAAAATACAATATAAAAATTCAACCAGATAAAAACAGCAGCAATGCAAAATTACAAGTTTAAAACACCTGTTAAAAATTATGTATAGACTGTTAAAATGCTGGGAGAATAAAAAGGTCTTCACCTCCTAGAGGAGCCTTCCTGGAGGCTTCTCCTCCAGGAATTTATCCAACGCCCTTTTCAAGCCATCCAAATAGGTGGCCATCACTACGTCCTGTGGCAATGAGTTCCATAATTTAACTATGCGCTGTGTGAAGAAGTCCTTCCTTTTATTTGTCCTGAATCTCCCACCAATCTGCCCCACTGGGTTCTAGTATTTTGAGAGAGGGAGAAAAATGTCTCCATACTATGCATAATTTTGTACACCTCTATCATGTCTCCCCTTAGTCTCCTTTTTTCCAAGCTAAACAATCCCAGCTGCTGTAACCTTCCCTCGTAGGGGAGATGCTCCAGCCCCTTAATCATTTTAGTTGCCCTTTTCTGCCCTTTTTCCAGCTCTATAATATCCTTTTTTAGGTGTGGTCACACCATAGATTGGGAATAAGGGCAGTCTGATACTGCCTGTTTAATTCTCAGCTCCTTTTCTTATAATGCCTAACATGGAGCTTGCCTTCTTCACAGCGGCCGCACAGTTGGGTGGACACTTTCATCCATCTGTCTACCACAACCCCAAGATCTATTTCCTGGTAGGATCCCATCAGGTTATACTTGAAGTTGGGTTTTTTTGCCCCAACGTGCATCACCTTGCATGGATCTGCAGATGCCTCAGAGCAGCTTCCCCCCCTCCCCAACCACTATGGGGCCAGATCATGGGGCCTCCGAGGGCCTTCTCCCATGTGCCACAAAGGGCTTGCCATCCGTGGCATCTCTCCTTCCATGTAGCCCCATGGTTTCCGTGTCAAGCAGTTGTGGCCACTTGGGGATCTGGTGGAGAACTTTGCTCAACACTCCCGAGGTCAAAGGACAAGATGGAGCTTTGCTCCGGTTCCCCAAGCGTCTTCATGGACTTGCTGAATGCAAAATAGTTTTTGAACAATGAGACAGTGAGGGGACATGATAGATGTGTACAAAATTATGCAGGGTTTGGAGAAAGTGTATACAAAGAAGTTTTCCTTCCTCTAACAGAACCCAAAGGAGTATCCCATGTATGGGAAACAAACAGAATGAACTTGAAATCTTAATACATGAAGGCAAATACGACTTGATAGGTATAACTGAAACTTGGTGGGACGACTCCCATGAGTGGAATACAGCAATTGAAGGATGATATAACTTGTTCAAAAAGAACAGAGGATATAGAAACAGAGGTGGAGTTGCACTATATGTTAAAAAAATACCTATCCTTGCACAGAAATACAGGAGGATGAGCCTGGGAGCTGCATTGAGAGCATCTAGATTAAAATAAATGGGGCAAGGAATAAAACAAACATGATAGTCAGAGTCTACTACCGACCACCCAATCAAGGAGAAGTCGAGGATGAAGCTTTTGATAAGCAAATTGCCAATGTTTCAAGGCAGTGTGATATAGTAGTGATGGGGGACTTCAATTATCCTGATATCTGCTGCGGGACAAATTCTGCCAAAAGTGCCCCCTTTTGTACCATATGGTGTACAGAGGCATGCTGCCTCTGATACAGGAGGTAGCCCATAGCCATCAGGACTAGTAGCCATTAATAGCTCTGTCCTCCTTGAACCACTGTATCCTGTGGAAGTGAGTTCCATAGTTTAACTATGCGCTATGTGAAGAAGTCCTTCCTTTTATCTGTCCTGAAGCCCCCACCAGTCAGCTTCATGGGATGGCCCCTTTGGGTTCTAGTATTATGGGAGAGAGACTTCACTTACTCACCTTTTCTGTTAAGTTGAACAGTCCCAGCTATTGTAACCTTTCCTTATGGGGGAGTTGCTACAACCCCTTAATAATTTTAGTTGTCCTTTTCTGCATTTTTTTTTTTACCTCTGCAATATCCTTTTTGAGGTGCGATAGCCAGACCTGTTCACAGTGTTCCAAGTGTGGTCACACGATAGAGTTGTATAAGGGCAGTATGATACTGGCAGTTTTATTTTCAATTCCTTTCCTGATTAGGCCTAATATGGAATTTGTCTTTTTCACAGCAGTCATTCACTGGGTGGACATTTTCTTCAAGCTGTCAACCACAACGTCAAGCTCTCTTGGTCAGTAATTGCTAGCTCAAATCCCATCAGTGTATATGTGAAGTTGGGATTTTTTTGCCCTAACGTGCATCACTTTACACTTGCTTACATTAAACTGCATTTTGATGCCCATTCTCCCAATTTGGAGAGATCCTTTTGGAACTCTGCCTAATCCCTTTTCATTTTAGCCACCCTAAAAATTTGCTGCCATGAACAAATCTGGCCACTTTACTGGACACTTGTTCATTTGTGAACAAGGTGAAAAGCATTGGTCTCAATTCAGATCACTGTGGGACCCCATTGTTTGCAGTCCTCCACTGGGAGAAGTTACCATTTATTCCTACTCTCTCCTTTCTGCTTTTATTTATTTATTTATTTATTTATTTATTTAATTAATTAATTTATATACTGGCCCAAAGCCGAAGCTCTCTGGGCGGTTTAACCAGTTGTAGCAGCGTATGCATTGTAGTGGGTAGAACTGATAATAATTTATTGGATTTGTAGGTGTGACAAGTTCTGTATGTCTGTGTTGATGGAATATATCCTTGGAAATGGAGGAAGGCCACCACAAACAGGTCAGTCAAGTGCTGGAAGCAGCACGTAGCTTAGCTTAGCTTAGCTTAGCAAGGAGACCTCCGCTCAGCTGTTGCTAGCTTCAGTGGAAGACCTGGCTACATTGAGAAAAATGGGAATGGTGGCATGACCAGGCCCGAAACTAAGGATGAGGTCATTGACACCATGACATGTATAAAAGGCCAGGGTTTCATCAGCTTGACAGAGAGAGAGATCCTGGTAAAATGAGAAAACTTGCTGCTGTTTTCATTGTACTTATTTTTTATTATTATTTATTTATTATATTTCTATACCGCCCAATAGCCGGAGCTCTCTGGGCGGTTCACTTCTAGTGATTATGATGCGTGTGTATTTATGAATGTTTGTGATCTGCCTCATCTTAGGTAAAGCTTGTTGTTCCTTTAGACTGTTGAGCAATAACAATGTATTCTTTGATACCATATTTGTGTTGTCTGGCTTGAGGGAGGTTTCAGGGACCATGACCCCATGTACCTTAATTCTTGAAGCCCAGAACACTTGGTAAAGATTTGCAAATCTATCTCGTAGTCGGGTCTGTCCTTTAAAGCTGCTGTGTTCTCTCTTGATGTGGTGAATCTCAGAGACACCTGTTCAAGTTTGGGAAACAAGCTGTTACTCATTTCACTGTTGTTGTTGTTGTTGTTGTTGTTATTATTTATTGCATTTTTATACCGCCCAATAGCCGAAGCTCCCAAAGTTACTGATCCCAAAGAGAACCTCTCCTCTTATTCCATGTCTGCTCAGGAGTCTTTGGCGAGGGACTTTATCAAAAGCCTTTTGGAAGTCCAAGTAAACCATGTCCACCGCGTCACCCCTGCCTACATGTTTATTGACATTGTCAAAGAACTCTTAAAAGATTAGTGAGACAGGACTCACCTTTGTGGAAGCCGTGTTGATTCTTTTTCAGCAGGGCATGTCCTTCTATATGCTTACTTTTATCTTTAATAATGCTTTCAACCAATTTACCCTGAACACACATTAAGCTAACTGGCCTGTAATTTCCCAGATCCCTCCTGGATCCCTTTTTAAAAAAATAAGTTCCGCATTGGCCATTCTCCAGTCCTTTTGTACAGAGGTTGCGCTTAAAGACATGTTGCATGTTTTGATTAGATCAGAAATTTCACATTTGAGTTTTTAAAGAACTCTGGTATGGATACCACCTGGGTCTGGGGGTTTATTAACTTTCAATTGTCAACAAGGTTGAAAACTTCGTTTGTCACTAGTCTTTGCCTCAGGCCCCCAAACCCCCTTCCTAAAAACATCAGTCCAGACACGGGTGCCTGCTGCCCTTCAGCTTCTCTGTAATCCCCTTGTCCTCTTTTGTAGTTGTCCAAAGGTCCATCCACCTCCCTAGCTGGTTTCCTGCTTCTAATATATTTAAAGAAAACATTATTGTTGGCTTTGATCACGATGTTCTCCTTAAAATGCTTCTTTGCATCTCTTATTGTGTGCTTTGTGCAAGCTTGTGCTCCCTTTTATTTTCCTCAGTTGAGCAAGACTTCCGTTTTCTGAAGGAAGCCCTCTTTTCTACAATAGCTCCCTGATGGTGACCTCTTGGACTTGGTGCTACCTTTCCTATCCTGTGGTATATATTCTAGCAGGGCTTCAATTGTTGTAGTTTGGAGTAACCTCCAAGCATTTTGAAGGGATTTATCCTTCTTGACTCCCCCTTTCAACTTCCTTTTCACCAGTTCCCTCACTTTAAAGAAGTTTCCTCTTTTGAAGTCATCTGTGGCTCTGTCGGACTTCCTGTGCAATTTCCCCTGAAATATACAATAAATCTGATAGCACTGTCATCACTGTTTCCAGTTGGTTCAACAATGTTCACATGTTGTTCAGGTCCTGGGTGACACCACTTAGGGTTAAATCCAGGGTTGCCTCCTCACAGGGCAGTTCCATGACCAACTGTTCTAGGGCACAGTTGTTTAGGGCTTCAAGAAATTTAACCTCTTTGTCATGACTGGAACATGCATTTCTCCAGTAATTGTGGGGGTAATTGAAGTCACTAATTATTGCAACACTTCTTCGTTTGGATGCCTCCTTGATTTTCCTATCCATCTCAAGATCCCCTGACCATTCTGGTCTGGGGAATGATAGCATGTTCCTGCTAAATTACTTTCAGAACTGAGTATTGGCACCCACAGAGCTTTTGTAGAGGATTCTGCCTCTTTCAGGTTTCTAGTCTGCTTGACTCTTTGATGTAAAGAGCAACACCTCCTCCAGTACACTTTTCCTGTCCTTCCTACAGAGTTTATATCCAGAGATGACTGTATCCCACTTGGCTTCTCCATTCCATGACGTTTCCATAATGCCCACTATGTCTTTGCTCAGAGGCTTCTTGCATTAGCACAGAAACACTGATGCATGGTGTCTTTCCCCAGATGTCTCTGGCGTGTGCATCTTCTGCCATGGTTCTTGTGCCACCTTGACAAGCTATGATGTTCCACAATATGCTCATGGCCTGTTTTCTCCCCGTTTCCATTTGAGCAATTGGACATATTTTCATCTCCATCCCCTTGGGATGATTCTACCCAAACTGCCTGCTTCTCAGCTCCTGCCAGCTTTCCCCTAGGGTTCAATTTGTTCAAGGCAGATAAAAGAAAGGGCTTCGTCACATAGCACATAGTTAAGCCATGGAATGTGCTTTCACTGGATGTGGTGATGGCCACTGGCTTAGATGAGATTGAAGAAAAATTCATGAAGAATGAGGCTAACCAAGGGCTACTGGTCATGTTGGCTACCTATTACCTCCAGGATCAGAGGCAAGAGGCCTCTGCCTACCAGTTGCTGAGGAACACGACCAGCAAGGGGCAATCACTGCATTCCTGCCCTGCTTGTGGGGTCCCATGGGGGCATCTGGTTGGCTACTGCGGCAAGAGACTGCTGGACTAGAGAGGTCTTTGGCCTGATCCAGCTTCAGGGCTCTTCTTATGTCTAGACCACCTAGTGATGGAAAGTGGAAACAGACAGGTGAGTGTATTTATTTATTATTTAATTAGAATATTTATATACCGTTCCCCATTGAAAAATTTCAGAGTGGTGTACAAGATAAAATGAAAATAAAAACAGAATAAAACAGTTAAAACAAAATTTAAAAGAAGCAAAAACAGAGATCCAAAGCTGCATATTAAGGAAAGGCTTCTTGGAATAAAGATGTTTCCAGGAGTTGTCGAAAGGAGTACAAGGTTGGCACCTGCCTGACCTCCAGAGGCAGGGAATTCCACAGGAGGGGGGCCACCACGCCGAAGGCTCTTCCCCTGGTGGATTCCAATCGGAGGATGGATCTACGTGGAACCACCAGGAGCAGGCCCTCGGATGACCTCAGTGGCCGGGCAGGTTGGTAAGGGAGAAGGCGCTCTCTCAGGTGTCCTGGTCCCAAGTTTAAATGGATACTGTTGTTTTTATACTGTTTTTTATGTTTTGGATGGTTTTTAAATTTTGTATACTTTTAATGTTTACTATTTTAAATTGTTGTAAACTGCCCAGAGAGCTTCAGCTGTGGGGCGGTATATAAATGTAATAAAATAAATAAATAAATAAATAAATAAATGTTCTTTAGGGCTTTGTACACAAGTACAAGAACCTTAAACTTGGCCCAGTAGCGAATAGGCAGCCAGTGCAGTTCCCTCAGCAGAGGAGTTACATGCTGGAAAGGGGCAGCTCCAGACAACAGCCGAGCTGCAGCATTCCGCACTAGCTCCAGCTTCCGGAGCAGCTTCAAGGGCAGCCCCACATAGAGCGTGATGCAGAGGTAGAAAAGCTCAAACTCAGGACCCGGGCCCATCCTGATCGGAGCTGGAAGGATCAGCACCAGTTTCTCTGGCCTTTATGCAACACTGACATGATTTAAATAAGGTGGTTATTGGTGCTTATTGTCTTTAAAATGACACAATACAACCACAGTAAACGTGGTTAGAAGTCATTGAAATCAGTGGGAAGAGCAGGAAAGGGCCCCTTGTGGCCCTCCAGAGAGCTTGGCCTACAACTCCCGTCGGTCACGGCCAGCATAGCCAGTGGTAAGGAAAGATGAGAGTTGCAGGCCAAAACATCTGGTGGCACAAGGGCCCCGCCCCTGGCTTAAAGACTGACCATTTATTATGGCTAAAGCTTTCATGGACTGGAGGCCACTTCAATGCATGCATGTATGCATGAAGTGTGCTAAGGTATGGGAATGCATGTGTGCGTGCACACACACACCCATGGTTGCAAGGTGGAGGGAATTGTAAATGGGAGGTCAACCGGGAAATTAACTCAGGAAATAGAGGCAGTGGTACCTAGAGGCTGGCTGGCCCTCCCTCCCTTGGGAGCAACAGGACAAGCCTGGTATCTGGGGCAGGGGGCAGCTCAAGTCCAACCCCATGCTCTGTAGACAGCCAAGGCAAGAAGGAAGGCTGGGTCACCACCTTCCACCTGCTCTGGATCAGTGGCCAATGATGGAAGCCCAAACAGAAGGGGAGGAAAAGGGCCATGGATTTTCGTGGTCACAGCACTGGGCGCTTGGCTGCTGTGGGCAATGACCATGTTCCCCAGCTGTTGCTACATACTACAGTTGGGTGAAATGGACATGGTTGGAGGTGGGGGTTGAAGGGGGATTAGGCTCAGGAGTCAGGCCCCAAGATAGGGACACAAGGGAGAGACAGCTGCACCCCAAATCCTTAGCAGATATGACAACAGCAGGAATTTTGAACCCCTCACCCTTCTGTGGTGGATCAGCGAGACTAGACCAGTTCAGCTCATGGAACCCTGGTTGGCTCTCTGCTGGGTAGACCAGACCTTCATCCTGGGGCTGGGCCTCCAGAACAGCGGTGGGAGGAAGGTGGCTTGCCAGACATTTGAGACTCCCCATATTCTTGCCCAGCGGCCAGGCCAGCTGGGGCATCTTGCAGGTGAGGTCCAAAACATCTGGGAATCTTCCTTCTGCCCTGCCTGCTCTAGGGGCCATTGGAGTCTGTATACTAAAGCCCAGAGAGAATGGGAAGCAAACAGAACAAACTTGAACTCTTAATACATGAAGGCAAATAGGCATAACGGAAACTTGGTGGGATGACTCCCATGAGTGGAATATAGCAATTGAAGGATATAACTTGTTCAAAAAGAACAGAAGAAATAGAAAGGGAGGTGGAGTTGCACTATATGTTAAAAATACCTATCCCTGCACAGAAATACAGGCGGATGAGCCTGGGAGCCCCATCGAGAGCATCTGGATTAAAATAAATGGGGCAAGGAATAAAAAGAACATGATAATCAGAGTCTACTACAGACCACCCAATCAAGGAAAAGACAATCTCACTTTGGATCCAGATCTGAAGTGGATTGGCCTGGGCCAGAAGCACCCTGAGTCAAATCAGAGCCGATTTGAAACCCCAAATTGTCCCCCAAAGCAAATTGGGTGGGTGTGTGTGGCGTTACACCCCACAAGTCAGTTCCCAAATGTATGTCTGCAGTTTGTAAGTCTGTGGGTTTTAGAATGTTGGCTTGAGTGGGCGGAGTTAGAATGTCTTGGGAGGGGGAGGAGTGATATATAAGGGAAGGACTGAGGGAATTGAGGGGGACTTTTAGGTGCTCTTAGAGTCTTTACTGCTCTCTGTGTTTAGAGTACTTAAGTTCTGGGAATTTTGAGGGTCAGTGTAGAGAGTGGTGTCTTTAGAGTGTGGTGTGCATGTAGTTGATGTATATTAATCAATACTGACAATAAAAGAAGTTCAAGATTGATTGTGTGAGAAAAAGGAAAGCGCGTATGTGAATGAGTGAAAGGATTGGATGAAAGGTTTCAAAAAGGTTTTTAAATGTTGTTATTTGAAACAAAGCTTGTGAACTTTTAAAAATAAATTTTGATTGTTTTGTTTTTAACTACCATAAAAATCCCACGTGTCTGTTTGGCATTTATCATCTGAAGTTTACTCATTTAACACCCACTCTGTCAATAATTCTCCTCAGCACATATAACTCACAGTGTTTCATTTTATATATTAAAATCCTTCTCCATTTTAACCCCTTTCTCCACATAGTTTGGAGGAAGGTGGTTCTTATCCCTTGCTTCAGGTGTATCAAGCGGTGGTGCTTGGCTTGAGCAGGGAGCAGCCTCGGCCGGGTCTGGTGTTCAGAGCCTGTGTCGTGGCAGTGGGTCCATGCAGAACCCTACTATCTCTGGTTAGAAGTAACACAGAGACTTCCCTGCAGCACCCCCCCCTCCTCTAATGGGCATGGATTGTGGCAGAATGTTATTTGTTCATGGGGTTTCTGGTGGGGGGTGGTCCCAGAGCTCCCACCAAAAACCCCCACCCTGCCCACCGGTTACAAGCTTCAGAGGACCCTTGGTGCTATCAGGGCTCCTTGAGGTTCCCTTAGCTCCTCCTCCTCCTCCTCCTTGCTCTGGGACACTCCTGTGAGTGAGCCAGCCGAGGGGCCACCCCACTGCTGCTCGCGCTTTGGGGCTTGGCGTTTGCCAGAAGAGGAAGCTGTGGTAGGAACCAGTGAGTGGCTGGGGGGATTCCCTTTGAGCTGGGAAAGCCCCCAGAGCCGCTTACCCTAGCTGTGGTTCCCAAAGCTCTCTCTCTCTCTCTCTCTCTCTCTCTCTCTCTCACACACACACACACACACACACACGTACGTGGAGGCTCACAGATCTCCCCCCACAGCAGCCAGGGGCCTTTCAGCTCTCCCCAGACCAACAGGAATAAATTCATAGCTGCCTCCTCTCCACCGCCTCCTGCCCCCCTCCACCCCAGGCTAGCCCCTCCAAGGCCTCTGCTAACCTGGTCTTTCAGAAGCTGCCTTAGACGGAGACAGATGACCGTCTAAGGCAGCTTCTGAAAGGCCAGGTTAGCAGAGGCCTGTATTTTGAATTTGAACACAGAGAAACAACTAGGTTCCTTAAAAACACTTCTCTGGTGTGGAGCTGAAGGATACAGATATGTGCGTTTGAGAACACGTTTCCTTTCATTCATGATCTCTGAATCTGCTGCTGTAGTGTAATGGGTAATAGGACAGGTCTCCTGTATCTTTAACAGTAGCATTGAAGAGAGAATTTCAGCAGTTAAAGCTGCAGGAGCCCTGTCCTCTTTTGTATCTCATCACGCTAGGCAGGACTCCTGCAGCTTTAACTGTTGTGATGAACAGGGACTCTCACTAGGTGCTGCATGCATACAAAAGGCACCTGTTGAAATTCCCTTTTCTACACAACTGCTAAGGATGTAGGATCCCTGTCCTCCTTTCCATATAATCATCTTATAAGTAATCTATTACTATCTCCAAGGAATTATATTGGGGTGGGGAAGAGTATAGGATCGGTTGTAATTTACCCCAAATTATTTCTTAAAAATGTTTTTTTAATGGATTAATCTTTCTACAAGTGGTCTGCAGTACCTGTCTGGCCCAACTCCTAGCCTGCCTGTCCTAATCAGCTGGTACTGTCCAGCCTACTTAAATTAATTACTGATAATGTGCAGCATGTTTTTAATATGTACAGGTTTTTGCCAAATTTCATGGTAACTTGTGCAAGGCAGATGCTTCTATAGCTTTGACTTAAGGTGGCAGTTTAATAGTTTCAGGACATGGACTTTTTCTCTCTCATTGGTCAATAAAATAAGGAAATGTTGGAATGAAGATTTGAACTTAGATTGCATGCTATCTACTGGATAACATGTTATTTCCTTTAGTCTTCTACTCAAGGCATGCTTTTTCCAGAGTAGTCTTTGAATCATGCTGTCAAAGTGTCACTTTGTTGGAAAGAGGTCTTCTGAGTTTCCACCTACAAACATCATGCTTTCAGCATTAGACATGTGACCAAGGCCACACCCCCTTGGGGGCCGGATATGTCAAGATGGCCCCGCCTTGGGGGTGGGGGTGTTGGGGTGGGCATGCCTCCTTGAGGGCGGCCATATCGTCCTCCTTTTGGTTTCCAAAATATGGTCAGCCTAAATATGCTACTATTCTGTGATGCTATGAAATATGCTTAGGAGGCAAGGCACCATCAAATGAAGGACAGCCAGCTTGTCTGCCAGTATCTTCCCATGGCATGAAAATGCCCTGCGGCCGGGTGCAGAATGATGCCCATCCCTGCCTGACGAACAAGGAAGAGCTTGATGCTTCAGAGGGTCAGAAGACTCTTCACCCCCCAGCTCAGCATTAGCTCAACTACCAGCAGCCATCCAGGGACTGGGGCAGGAAAGGGTCTTTCCCAACACTGCTCACCCACTGGATCTCTTTTTTAAAACTGGAGGCGGCAGCAGCAGGGCTTAACCCGGGTCCCTCCTGCATCATCAAAGAGGATGTGTGTGTGTGTGTGTGTGTGTGTGTGTGTGTGTGTGTGTGTGTGTGTGTGTGTGCATTTTCCACCAATCTGTGGTCCCTCCCTCATGAGGAAGTTGCGTAGCGTCCACATCACAGGCCAAACAAGAAGATTCTATGATTCCTCACACATGAAGCAAGTGTGGGGCTGTTTAATGCAATGGGCTGTTTGGGAGATAAGTGTCAGTTATCAGATCTTGGCTTCCCGTTCATTTCTTAGTGCATTTCACAGCGCTGCTTCTGGCCTCAGACTTCCAGAGGGAGGTTGCTGACAGAGCCGTGGGTCCATAAGAGAACTGATAGTTCATTTTTTTGTTCTGAATTACCCTGAGGAAGGAACTTCTGGTCCGAAATGCGTTGGTAATTTTTAAATAAATACCGCTTCTTCGTTTTCACCCCTTTGCCTTTGGCTTGTTTGGCTTCCCTCTTGCAGCAAAGGCAAGGAGTCATCTAAAGATGATGGTGGCCAGTGTCCATGAATAACTGTGTTAGTCTTTAAGGTGCCACCAGACTCTGTTGTTGTGACCTATAAAGCTCCAAGTGCCCTGGGGCCAGGATTCCTGGCAGCCCCCTCCCCCTCCCCCTCCCCCTCCCTTTATTCCCCTGCCCATCGCCCAGTTCATCATGAGTTTGAAAGCCAAATCCTGTACATGCTTGCCTAGATGCTCTGAAAGCCTTGTGGAGGGTGCACGGTGGCATTGGTTATACCATCTGTCTGCCACTTCGCAGCCATTGTGGGGCTTTCATGCAAAGCTGTGACTTAAACAAAACAGGGACTTACCCAACTTACCCAACTAATATCCTGGAAGACAGAAACAAACTTCAAAGTGATCTTGAGAGGCTGGAGTGCTGGGCTGAAAACAACAGGATGAAATTTAATAGGGATAAATGCCAAGTTCTACATTTAGGAAACAGAAACCAAATGCACAGTTACAAGATGGGGGATGCTTGGCTCAGCAATACTACAAACGAGAAGGATCTTGGAATTGTTGTACATTGCAAGCTGAATATGAGCCAAGAGTGCGATATGGCTGCAAGAAAGGCCAATGCTATTTTGGGCTGCATTAATAGAAGTATAGCTTCCAAATCACGTGAGGTACTGGTTCATCTCTATTCGGCCCTGGTTAGGCCTCATCTAGAGTATTGGGTCCAGTTCTGGGCTCCACAATTCAAGAAGGATGCAGACAAGCTGGAGCGTGTTCAGAGGAGGGCAACCAGGATGATCAGGGGTCTGGAAACAAAGCCCTATGAAGAGAGACTGAAAGAACTGGGCATGTTTAGCCTGGAGAAGATTGAGGGGAGACATGATAGCACTCTTCAAATACTTAAAAGGTTGTCACAGAGAGGAGGGCCAGGATCTCTTCTCTATCCTCCCAGAGTGCAGGACACGGAATAACAGGCCCAAGTTAAAGGAAGCCAGATTCCAGCTGGACATCAGGAAAAACTTCCTGAGTGTTAGAGCAGTATGACAATGGAATCAGTTACCTAGGGAGGTTATGGGCTCTCCCACACTAGAGGCCTTCAAGAGGCAGCTGGACAACCATCTGTCAGGGATACTTTAGGGTGGATCCCTGCCTTGAGCAGAGGGTTGGACTCAATGGCCTTGTAGGCCCCTTCCAACTCTGCTATTCTATGATTCCCCCCAGAGTGAGGCAAGTACGGCACATCCTCTATCTATTGTCGCTCTCAGTGTCACAGAGGAGCCATGCCAATGGCCACCAGAACCCCACCACCACCACCCTGCTTCAGAGAAACCATGGGGTTTTGCTTGAGGCATTGGCAACCCGCCTTACAG
Source organism: Elgaria multicarinata webbii (assembly GCF_023053635.1). Classification (NCBI taxonomy): domain Eukaryota; kingdom Metazoa; phylum Chordata; class Lepidosauria; order Squamata; family Anguidae; genus Elgaria; species Elgaria multicarinata. The sequence continues at coordinate 382,417 of NC_086180.1, read as the reverse complement.
CTCGAGGATGTTGACAAGGTGGTTGGACAGGTTCGTGCAACCAGGGCCGTCGAAAGCTGGTCATTATTTTTTAATCAGTTCTAAATACATAAGGACTTGAATGATTTATAAAAAGGTAATGGCAAGCACTTTTATTCAAGATGTATATAAGACATCACTTCCTCACATTCAGAAATGCTTTATGTGCTTTTCTTTGGGCAAATCCATCAACAGCAACAGAAAAATCAAGCCAATTTGCCTTGTCAATGTTAATGTTCAAAACTGTTAATCCATTCAAACATTCTTGCACCCTTGAGTAGGCCCCCTCAAAATCATAGGCCCCAGTGCCCCCCACCCCCGCCCAGCCGTGCATGCAATCACCTCCATATTGAATCCCTGACCCTCTTGGCTAATTAAACCCATCAGGGATGGAACAACTGACTGGGCCAGGGAAGTTATCAATATCTCCCTGCGAGGGGGAGCGGTCCCGGGCCGCCTGAAAGAGGCGGTAGTGAAACCACTCCTGAATAAATCTTCCCTGGAGCAGGAAAATCTTAGTAACTATAAGCTGGTGGCAAATGTTCCATTCATGGGCAAGGTCCTTCAGCAGGTGGTTGCAGGCCAGCTCCAGACACTCTGGGATGAGACCGATTATCTGCATCCATTTTAGTTGGGTTTCAGGCCTGGTTTTGGCACGGAAACAGCCTTGGTCGCCCTGTCTGATGACCTATGTCAAGAGAAAGACAGGGGGAGTGTGACTCTGTTGATTCTCCTTGATCTCTCAGCAGCTTTCGATACCATCAACCATGGTATCCAACCATGGAGCATCTGGCTGAGTTGGGAGTGGGAGCCACGGCATTGCAGTGGTTCCACTCCTGGAGGTGGTGCTTAGGGAACATTGTTCCACTTCCACCCGGTGGATTCTCCAGTATGGATGAGAAGAAATAGAGCTGCGTGTCATCACCGTACTGATGACAACGCACTCCAAAACTCTGGATCACCATACCCAACGGTTTCAAGTAAATGTTAAACAACTTGGGACACAAGACTGACCCCTGCAGGTCTTGGCCCCCATGCTGATTAACATTTACATGAAACTTTTGAGTGCAGTCATCCGGAGTTTTGGAGTGCGCTGTCATCGGTATGCTGATGACACACAGCTCTCCTTCTCCTCTTTGTCAGGTGAGGCTGTGGATGTGCTGAACAACTCAAGCCAGACAAGACTGAGATGCTGTTAGTGGGTGGTTCTTCTGACTGGATGGAGGGTGTTCAACCTGTTTAGGATGGGGTTGCACTCTCTCTGAAGGAGCAGGTTCATAGCTTGGGGGTTCTCCTGGAGCCATCTGTCACTTGAGGCTCACATGGCCTCGGTGGCACAGAGTGCCTTTTACCAACTTTGGTTGGTGGCCCAGTTACGCCCCTATCTGGACAGGGATAATCTGGCTTCAGTTGTCTATGCTCTGGTAACCTCTGAGTTAGATTACTGCAATGTGCTCTATGTGGGTCTGCCTTTGAAGATGGTTCAGAAGCTGCAGCTTGTGCAAAATACAGTGGCCAGATGCATAACAGGAACCAGGAGGGTCTAACATATAGGACTGACTCTGGCCGCCTGTATGTTTCTGAGCCCAATTCAAGGTGCTGGTTTTAACCTATAAAGCCTTACATGGCTCAGGACCACAATACCTGACAGAACGCCTCTCCCGACATGAACCTACCCATACACTATGCTCAATATCTAAGGTCCCCTGCTCCAAGGGAGGCCCAGAAGACAGCAACAAGGGAGAGGGCCTTCTCTGTAGTGGCCTCCAATTATTTTATTTATTTACTGCATTTTAATACCGCCCAATAGCCGAAGCTCCCTGGGCGGTTCACAATAATGGAATGATCTCCCCAACGAGGCCCACCAGGCACCAACATTGCGATCTTTTCAGCACCAGGTTAACCCCCCCACCCCCCAGTCATTTAGTGATGTTTGCCCTGTCCTGGACGGGGTTTGCACTCTCCCTAAAGGATCGGGTCTGTAGTTTGGGGGTGCTCTTGGATCCAGAACTGTCACTTGAGACACAAGTGAACTCAGTGGCAAAGAGCGCCTTTTATCAGCTTAGGTTGATATACCAACTACGCCCTTATCTGGACAGAGATAGCCTAGCTACAGTTATCCATACTCTGATAACCTCTCACTTGGATTACTGCAATGCGTTATATGTGGGGCTGCCTTTGAAAACGGTCCGGAAGCTTCAGCTGGTACAAAACAGGGCAGCCCGTTTACTAACAGGGACTGGCCGGCGAAATCACATTACGCCAGTCCTTTTCCAGCTTCACTGGCTGCCAGTCCAGGTCCAGACCTGATTCAAAGTGCTGGTATTGACATTTAAAGCCCTAAACGGTTTGGGGCCAGGTTATTTGAAGGAACGCCTCCTCCCATATGTACCTGCCCAGACCTTAAGATCATCTACAGGGGCCCTTCTCCGTGAGCCCCTGCCAAAGGAAGTGAGGCAGGTGGCTACTAGAAGGAGGGCTTTCTCCGCTGTGGCACCCCGGTTGTGGAATGAGCTCCCCAGAGAGGTCCGCCTGGCGCCTACACTGTACTGCTTTCGTCGCCAGCTGAAGACCTTTTTATTTTAACACTTAATTTTAACTTAAATTTAAATTTTACTGTTCTAACTCTGTATTTTAATCTTATATCAATTTTGTTGCATGGTTTTATCCTGGTTGTGCTTTTTATACTGTATTTTGTAATTGTGCTTTTAACATGTTGGTTGTTTTATTATGGTTTTAATTTTTGTGAACCGCCCAGAGAGCTTCGGCTACTGGGCGGTATAGAAATGTAATAAATAAATAAATAAATAAATAGCAATATGTGACAAGCTTCATCAATCCTGGATCTGTTTTTATAGTTGTTTATAAAGTTGTTCATAACTGTTTTTAGATATACGTTTCTTTGTATGTTTTTGTGCTTTTAAATTTTGTATATTGTTTTTAATTGTTTTAATCTTATGTAAACTGCCCAAAACGCTTCGGCTATGGGGCAGAATAGAAATATAATAACAACCACCTGGTGCAGTACAGGCAGCCCCTGGCCTCAAAGCAGTCGACCTGCTGCCTGTGGTGACGGATTTCCAGAAAGGCATGATAATCACACTGTGCCAAATTTCCGCAGCTGACACAAAAGCAGGAACCACCTCTGCCCCCCACCCGTAGGGTGGGGCTCATGTCATGTCATCTCCACCCACATGCAGGGCAGGAGAACCTGCTGGTCTGTGACTTAGCAGGCATATGGGCCGAAGGCCCCATTTTGACCCTCCGCCTACAACCTGAGGAACCCACCCTGCCTGCCTGGGGGCGAAAGGGGCCGGCCTTGCCTCACCCTCCCCAACCAGCCTGAATTACTTAGAAGCACCAATGGAAACCCTCTGCATCCTGCTGATTCACCAGAGAAGCAAGAGGCTGCGTCCTCGAGGAGTCAGGCTCCCTGCCACCGCCCCGCCTCCCAGTCCATTCCACCAAGGCTTTCTGCACAGGCACGGCTGGAATGCAGCCTCTGCCTGCAGCTGGAAGGAGCGCTCTCCAGGCATCCCCACACACACCCTCCATGTACCAAAGCACTCTTCTGTCCTGTGACGCCCCAAGGAGGGTATGCACAGCAGAGGAGGGAGGCAGGGGGAGGGCCAGCGCCCTGGCACCTGATCTGCCAGACAGAGGGAGGCAGCTCTACAGGAGGGAGGACTTGGGGCACCACAAAGGGCAGAAGGCAGCAGGTCCGTCCCACCCCCACCCCCATGCAACATCTGGTACCTAAGCCTCCAGTTTGCTGGAGGCGCGAGCCTTCGGCGCGAGCCAAAGGGCGAGAGCACAAGGGCTCTCGGCCTGAGGCTCTCAGCCGTGGGCGCGAAGCCGTCAAGCGGAACTGTTACCTCGGAGGAAGAACCCCAGCCTCGGTCCAGTCTTCGCTACTTCTGTTTCAGGACATGATCTCCTACATTGTTGGGTTATTATTTGGCGATGTGACTGCTTTCACATATCCTATCTGTATGCTTTTCTCTGTGCCTGCCTTCTTGCTGCTTGCTTGCTACTGGTCTTGGCCAGCCTAGTTCTGGTTAATCCTGTCCTGCGCTTGTTTTACTTCTCTGCCTACTTGCTATCGCTCTCCTCATTTCTTCTCTTAATTCCTTTCCTCTCATATCTGTTCCTTATGGCTCGTTCCAATTTCATCTCTCCCAACTTAGTTCCTATTCGGTGTCTCCCCTCTTCTCAGCTGCCTTTTTCGTGTTCCTTATGGAACTGTCGATCTGTTGCTTCTAAGGCCCCTGTCATTCAGGACTTGTTTATTTCTAGGTCTCTTCACCTCCTTGCTCTTACTGAAACCTGGCTTCCGGCCCATGATACCGCCATCTCGGCTGCCCTCTCTCTTGGAGGACTCTCTTTCTCTCACTCCAGTCGCCCAGAGGGTCGGGGTGGTGGTGTGGGTCTTTTATTATCTAGTTTGTGCCAGTTCCAGCCTCTCTCTATTCCACCTTCACATTGTTTCTCCTCCTTTGAGGCACATGTGGTGAGGCTCTTCGCTCCCCCCCAGGCTCATCCTCAAAATTTCTCTCTGATTTTGATTCGTGGCTGTCCTTTTTCCTCTCTGATAACTGTCCTACTCTTATCTTGGGTGACTTCAATATCCATGTGGATGACCCTCAAGACGCTGCAGCTCTACGATTTCGCTCCTTATCTTCCTCTTACGATCTTAAGCTCTGGTCTGAAGCACCCACACATTCCCTTGGGCACTGTCTGGATCTTGTTCTCACTCGGAACTGCTCTGTTTTGGACTTTTCTACTGCTGACTTTCCTTTGTCAGATCATCATCTAGTTTCTTTCAATATTACTCACAATCCTCCTTCTTCACGTCCCGCTTCTCGCTCTTGTCGTGACTTGCAATCTATCAACTATGAGGCTTTTTCTCAGTCTCTAGCCTCCTCTCTTCCTTCTGTCTTTTCGGCTGTCTCCTTGGACTCAGTTGTTTCCTCCTTTAATTCCTCCTTATCTTCAAATCTTGATAATCTTGCTCCATTACAACTCGGATAGTCCGCCCTTCTCAACCCCAACCGTGGCTCACCTCTTTCCTCCGCTACCTTCGCTCTTGTTCCCGGGCAGCTGAACGCCTTTGGCGTAGGACCAGGGACTGGGCGTACTTTGTCCATTACAAATTTGTACTCTCCTCTTTCTCTTCTGCCATTTCACTGGCCAAACAGCAGTACTACTCAACGTTGATCCAGTCAAATGCTAGGCATCCTCAGCGGCTCTTTGCGTCCTTCAATTCTCTTCTGAAGCCTAATCCACCATCTCTCCCTGCCTCTCTGTCTGCTAATAACTTTGCCTCTTTTTTCAATGCTAAAATCCAAACTATTCGCTCTGATCTGGCCAGCTCTGCTCCTCTTCCAGTTCCTGTTCCTCATCTGTCAGTCCCTCCTGCAAATTTCTCTGCGTTTCCTTCGGTCTCAGCTGATGAACTGTCTACAATACTGTGCTCTTCGAAGCCTTCCACTTGTTCTCGTGATCCGATCCCTTCTCGCGTCTTTATAAATCTTATTCCCACTATCCTCCCCTCCTTGCTTCATATTATTAATTTTTCTCTGTCCTTTGGTTCATTTCCTTCTGCTTTTAAACATGCTACAGTCTCTCCTATTCTCCAGAAACCTACTCTTGATAGGCTATCTCTGTCTAACTACCGACCTGTCTCTTTGTTGCCTTTTGTTTCAAAGATCCTGGAGCGTGTGGTCTACTCTCGTTGTCTTGACTTTCTGTCTAGTAACTCTGCTCTGGATCCTTTTCAATCTGGATTCCGTCCTTTACATTCCACTGAAACAGCCCTTACTAAGATCACCAATGATCTTCTTACTGCCCAGTCTAAAGGCCTTTATTCCGTTCTTATTCTCCTTGATCTAACTGCAGCCTTTGACACGGTTGATCATGATCTTCTCTTAGACTCTCTTCATGACCTTGGACTTTGTGGCTCTATCTATAACTGGTTTGCCTCCTATCTAGCGGGTCGCTCTTTCAGCGTGTTGGCTAATGGCAGCTCGTCTTCCTCTTTTCCCCTTTCAGTAGGGGTTCCGCAAGGCTCGGTGCTTGGCCCGTTGTTGTTTTCCTTATACATGTTGCCCTTGGGTAAGCTTATTCAATCTCACGGCCTTCAATATCATCTGTATGCCGATGATACACAATTATATCTCTCATCTCCGGAACTTTCTCCTGATGTTCACGATCGTATCTCGGCATGTCTTTCAGATATCTCAGCTTGGCTGCTTCATCGTCGTTTGAAATTTAATATGGCAAAGACTGAATTGCTTGTTTTTCCTCCTAAACCTTCCCCTCATCTCTCATTCTCTCTTACTGTCAATGTTACGCTTACTCCGGTCAAGGAAGCTCGTAGTCTTGGCTTTATATTTGATTCCTCACTCTCCTTTATTCCTCATATTGAGGCAGTAGCTAAATCCTATCGTTTTTTCCTGTATAATATTGCCAGGATTCGATCATTTCTGTCTGTCTCTTCTGCCAAGACTCTTGTTCATGCACTGGTTATTTCTCGGTTGGACTACTGCAACCTTCTCACTGGCCTTCCTTCTTCTCACTTCAGTCCGTTGGTCTCGGTCCACCACTCTGCCGCTAAGATCATCTTCTTGGCTCGCCGCTCTGATCATGTTACTCCACTTCTGAAATCTCTTCATTGGCTTCCAATTCACTTCAAAATCCAATATAAACTTCTTCTGTTGACCTTCAAAGCTTTTCACGGTCTAGCTCCTTCCTATCTCTCCTCTCTCATCTCACACTATTGCCCCGCTCGTGCTCTTCGTTCCTCTGATGTCATGTTTCTCACCTGCCCAAGGGTCTCTACTTCCCTTGCTCGGCTTCGTCCATTTTCTTCGGCTGCCCCTTACGCCTGGAATGCTCTTCCAGAACATCTGAGATCCACAAGTTCAATCGCAGCTTTTAAAGATCCTGTTGGGTGTTGGATAAAACACCTGTTGGGTGTTTTACTGTGGTTTTAATTTTTGTGAACCGCCCAGAGAGCTTCGGCTATTGGGCGGTATAAAAATGTAATAAATAAATAAATAAATAAATAAAGCTCAGCTAAAAACTTTTCTTTTTCCTAAAGCTTTTAAAACCTGATGTTGTTTGGACTTTATACTGTTAGTTTTACCTTACCCTGTGCCTGTTTACCCTACCCAGTGCCTGTTTGCATTCTCTTCCCCTCCTTATTGCTTTACTATGATTTTATTAAAATGTAAGCCTATGCGGCAGGGTCTTGCTATTTACTGTTTTACTCTGTACAGCACCATGTACACTGATGGTGCTATATAAATAAATAAATAAATAAATAATCTGCCTTGCTTGCCTCAGGCCTCCCTGTACTCCTGCTGCAGGGTTGGGCCCTTCGCACTTCACTGGCCAGCCTGGATCAGGCCTGGCAGAGCAAGAGCATTGTCACGCAGTACGAAAGCAACGCACATTCCTGAGAATTGCTCGCATTGAATAGGGTTATTCCCGATTACCTGTATATGCTGACTGCCGCAACCAGTAACAGAGGCACGATGCGCTCTGTGCATGTTGCGAGGTAACTGTAATGCAACGTATTCTTAGAAATGAATGACGGCTGCCACGAATCGAAGCAGCATGTAGCATTGTTTAGCAGAGATACCTTCATCTGGGCATTACTGGTGTCAGCGGCAGTCTGGGTTACACTGAGACAAATAGGAATAGCGCAAGGATTCCCGCTAAAGCATCCGTCCAAGAGGGGTAATCTAGACTGCAGTGTCTTCAGTGCAGGCTAAGAGTCCTGTTCTTTGGAGGCGGCCTTGGAGCTGACAGCTGCCTGCTTTCTTCTACACGTGGGCCTCTTGGTGCTGGCTCCAATTTGCCCAAGCCAGCTTCCGATAGCAAAGGCCATGTTGTGTATTTTCTCCCGCTCCTTGCATCAAGGGCAAATACTGGTTGGGGAGAAGATAAAGTATACTTCCTACTAAATTAAGAACGCATTTGAAACACGGAGTTTCCCAGTCGGTTTGTACTCTGTCCTAATTGCAAAATAGTGTGACTGGGAGGGAGGCTCTTTGCCAGGATGGAAAGAGCAGAAAGGGGCTGGGGTTACACACTGCCTCGGCCACGAGCCACGGAACCGTGGGGTTTGCTCTGCCATGGTGACCGTGAGGGCGCATTCAGGGAGCGTCAGTGCCTGCCGTTGAAGCCCCATCAGTGGAGACCATGGGAATTTTCCAGATGACACCAAATTGGGTGGGATAGACCTTGATAGGCTGGAGTCCTGGGCTGGAAACAACAGGATGAAATTTAAAAAGGATAAATGCCAAGTTCTACATCTAGGAAATAGAAACCAAATGCAGAGTTACAAGATGGGGGATACTTGGCTCAGCAATACTACAAACAAGAAGGATCTTGGCATTGTTGTAGATTGCAAGCTGAATATGAGCCAACAGTGTGATATGGCTGCAAGAAAGGCCAATGCTATTTTGGGCTGCATTAATAGAAGTAGAGCTTCCAAATCACGTGAGGTACTGGTTCCTCTCTAGTTCCTCTGGTTAGGCCTCATCTAGAGTATTGCATCCAGTTCTGGGCTCCACAATTCAAGGACGCAGACAAGCTGGAGCGTGTTCAGAGGAGGGCAACCTGGATGATCAGGGGTCTGGAAACAAAGCCCTATGAAGAGAGACTGAAAGAACTGGGCATGTTTAGCCTGGAGAAGAGAAGATTGAGGGGAGACATGATAGCACTCTTCAAATACTTAAAAGGTTGTCACACAGAGGAGGGCCAGGATCTCTTCTCGATTCTCCCAGAGTGCAGGACACGGAATAACGGGCTCAAGTTAAAGGAAGCCAGATTCCAGATTCCTGACTGTTAGAGCAGTGCGACGGTGGAATCAGTTACCTAGGGAGGTTGTAGACTCTCCCACCCTAGAGGCCTTCAAGAGGCAGCTGGACAAGCATCTGTCAGGGAGGCTTTAGGGTGGATTCCTGCATTGAGCAGGGGGTTGGACTCGATGGCCTTGTAGGCCCCTTCCAACTCTGCTATTCTACGATTCTATGAAGACTGCGATCTGGTAGCCCAGTGGGACCCAGCGAGAATGAGACCCCCACCAGACACCATGACCCAAGCTCTGCACTCCACGCTTGCCAGGATGGCAACTGTAAGAGCTCAATGAGGACCACTTTGTTGGTTGAGAGGAAAAGAACTTTAATATTACTAAAGAATGCACCAGCCATGATTTCTATTAGGTTTCTAATTGTCCACATTGCATTGTACGCAATAATGTGTTTCGCTTGTTTCATCATCGCATAGATTTGTATTCCTTGATACCACTTGGGCGGTAAATGCATATTTTGTGGCACCACTTTGTGTTACTTGGCTTGAGAGACGTTTCAGGGACCACAACGCCAATATAAATTAATTCTTGATGCCCAAAACACTCAGCTGGATTTATGCATCCATCACTGAGCGGGGTCTGTCTTTTAAGGCCGTTGTGTTCTCTCTCTTGATCTGGTGAAACTCAGATACATTGTTCATGTTTAGGGAACAAGCTAGCTGGAGGGAGCAGGAAGGAGTTACCCGTCTTCGTGTCTCCTTGAGAGCTTTTTGGCCGGTTCCTGCTCTTCTCCTGTGCATCAATGCCAAGAACCACCACTGGATGAGACCGGGGAAGGCTCAGCATCCTGTCGCCCCATCAGCAAAGGGCCGGGTGAAAGGCGGACTGCCTTTGGACATGGAGATTTCCCCAAGAGACGGCCCCATGGATCCGTCCTTTCAAAGCCGTCTATCCCTCCGGGGCCATCAACGCAAAGCCCCGTATTCTCTCCCCCCCCCCACAGGGCCACTGGAGGAGGGCAAGGAGGAGCCGCCTACAAGGAGGGGGGAGGGAACGCTCTGCCCCTCCCCACGCAACTTTCTGTTAGCATTATCACACGTTTGGGCGGTTTGAGCCTGCTCTTGACCTCCCCTTCGAGGGAACACGCCCTGCCAAGCACCTGGGCATCGTGGCTGCCTTTGTTTCTGGCTTTTCCAGTTCTGCAACATCTGTTTCCAGATCAGGAGACCAGAATTCAAGCCTGCATTAGTCACATTTCTGTGTTGAAAGGGTTTTAATTCATTGGCTCCGTGAGCGTATTCTGGAACAGAAGGAAGGGGGAAGTGGCCTGAAGGGAGAGGGGTGCGTTCTGATCACGGTCGGCCTCCAAGAGCAGCGACTCAGGAACACGACGCACTTGGGCTGAAGACTGCCGCACTGCGAGGAAGACGCCCTCGGCTCCCACGAAAGGCTCAGCATTGCCAGCTAGGGACAAAGGGCCACTGCCCAGCCGTCAAGAAGGCAGCAGCAGAGGCAGGGCTCAGGGAGCCGCGCCAGGTGGACGATGCCACCGCTAAGGCTTCCCCCAAGCAACTGCAAGAGCAGCGCCCAGCCCGGCTCAAAGGCTACGGAGGGAGAGCCGAGGTGTGAATCGGGGGGAGGAGAAGCAGCCGACTGCTCGAGGCCTGCAAGAGAGCTGTTAAGACCCTTCCCACCAGCTGCCACCCTCCCAAGGATGAAAGGCTCCAGGAAGGTCTCCGTGGGCACCCTGAGAATCCCCTCCCCAGGCCTGGGCTTCTCTGCCCCAATCACCGAAGCACAGAGCGCTTGGGACCCACAGTCCTCCACTTCCACCACCACCACCACCACCACCGCCTCTGCCCATCCTGCCAAGGTGCTGAGAACACGGGCAGGGGAGGCAGCAACACCAGCCTGGGGAAGTGGAGCTCTGCAGCCACCGGTCAGCCCATAAGCGAGGAATGCCACCTCTGTCCGTAAGCCCTGTCACCGGCACACCCGCTCCACTATCCTGCTGCCACCAGCCCGGTCAGGGTCCCAGAAAGCGGCCAATTCCAGTGACGGGCAGCAACGAGGCCCAGCAGAAGCGCTACGCTGTCGTCATCCCCCCCCCGAAAGGGCTGGGCCCTCCTCTGTGAGGCCCTCCTTGGGCCTCTGCTGCCCCAGGGGCACCAGTGCCTGCTCCCGGGCAATGCCAAAGCAGGGCCACGGCCTAGTCCGCTCCGTGCCAGCGGTGCCAGGGCCAATCCAGGCCAGCTGTGCTCCTGGCTCACTGCAGCACACAGACGTCTTCCCCCTCCTCAGCGGCAGCTTGGGGGGCCTGAGGCGCCTCCTCCTCCTCCTGCAGCAGCGACATCTCTGCCCCACCCGCCAGTGTCTCCCGCAGCTCCAGCAGCAGATCCCGGCTCTCGCTGGGGGGCAAATTGCTGAGGTAGTACTGGGGGGCCAGTTCTGCCAGCCTGCAGGGAAAGAAGATTTACTGGGGGTGGGAGGATGTGGAGGAAGGGCAGAGAAGGACATCCATATTCCTCCCGACCCACCCCCCAAAAAGGAAGGAAGAGAAGAAAAGAAAAGAAGGCCCTCGCAGAGGATGGGGACAGGCAACAGCATGAAGATACACGCACCCCTCCCTCCCTCCGGCCCCACTAACTCTGACACTCACATCTTGGGCTGGATCTCAGAGACCACGCTCAGGCAATTGTCCTGAGAGATGGTGAACTCGTGGTAGAGCAGCCAGGGGGGAGGGCGCGGGGGTGGGCGCCGCAGCCGGTAGCAGCAGCCGGGGGGCAGCTGGGCCACGTGCTTGTGCGTCAGCAGCAGGTAGTTGCCGGAGCCATCGATGTCCTGGGCCACCTGGCGGGAGGAGGAGGGAGACGGGTGAGGGACTCACCAGCAGAGCACCCGGAGGGCGGCCTCAGTCGGCCTCAGCCGGCACAAGGCTGTGCGCCCTCTGGCAAAGCCCTTGCAGAATCACAGCGGACAGCCTGGAGCGGACAATCTTGGGCTGGATGGACCGAGGCTCGGCTGAGCTCAGCTGAGCCAACTGACATACTGACCTTCCTCCTCACACACCCACAAGCCTGCAACACACCGGAGGGTGGAAGGGCGGGGGGAGAGGGCTGTGCCAGGACTCCCAGCTCCAGGCTGGACCTTCTGAGCAACGCTCACCAAAGCTAGCGCCGCCTCCCGTCCGCCACTCTCTTGGAGACAGAACAGGGGGCATGCAGGTAAGGGAGCCCAGGCCATCCCTGGAGGGGGCAGGGGGAGGCCACGGGGCCCAGCAGAGTGGGGCCCATGCACTCCAAACCCTCACAACCCAGCAAGGCGCTGTGCCACTACTCCGCAGTCAGTCCAGGCCCCAATCCCCAGGCAAGCCAGGCAGCGCTCCGAGCCCACAGCCAGCTTCCAGTTCCGGTGCTCCCGGCACCGGACTCCACCCAGGCCCCGCGTGCCGGCAGCCCTACCTTGAGGAAGAAGCCCGAGAGCAGGGCCTGCGTCAGGCGGAGGACGTTGCTGTCTGAGCCAAAGGCTGGCGGGGAAATGGGCAGCTCGATCCGCTGCATGGCCTCCAGCAGCTCTGCCCGCACGGCCCCCGCCAGCCGCAGCGCAGCCTCGCTCACTGCGTGCTTCCGGCACCAGCTCTCCGGGTCGCTCTCTGCGGGGAGGAGGAGGAGGAGGAGGAGGAGGGTGTGCAAGGGGGCTGGAGCGTCCGCTAGCCCGCCCCTCGGAAAGCCCCCCCCCTCCCCTCCCCTCCCCGGCACTCACGCTGGTGGAAGGCGTGGAAGACGTTGATGAGGGTGAAGTGGTCCCCCGCGGGGTGCAGGAGGCCTCGCTGCCGGGCTGCCACCGCCTCCTCCCAGCGCGCCGCTGGAGTCACGAAGCAAGGCCAAGCTGTGGGGAGCAGGAAGCAAGTGAGGCCCGGAGCGGAGCAGGCGGCCCTTTCTTACTTTCGGCTTGGGGGCAGAGGCGGCCTCCAAGGGAAGCTCGGAGATGGCAACAAGGGAGAGGGCCTTTTCAGTGGTGGCCCCTGATTATGGAATGATCTCCGCAATGAGGCTCGCCTGGTGCCAACATTGTTATCTTTCAGGCACCAGGTCAAGACTTTGCTCTTCTCCCAGGCGCTTAACAACATATGCCTAGTTGTTTTTTTTAACTGACCCCAGAACAGCTGTTGTAAATGATATTGCTGCTTCTATGCTTTTAAATTGTTGTATATTTGTTTTTAACGTTCATTGTTTTTAACTTTTGTAAGCCACCCAGAGAGCTTCGGCTATGGGGCGGTATATAAATGTCATAAATAAATAAATATAAATTGGCCCCTGGGATCAGGTGGGGAGGCAAGGGCCCCTCCCTCCTTGCCGAGCAGCCCCGTCCCCAAAGGAGGCGGGGCTGAGCGACGGCCGTCTGCCCCTACCTGTCAGCATGGCGGCCAGCGTGAGCATCTCGTCCACACAGTCAAACTCACAGGAGGCCAGAAGGGCCTTGGCCAGCTGGGGGTCCAGGGGGAACTCCGACATGATGATGCCCACTTCGGAGAGGTTCCCGTCGTCATCCAAGGCGGCCAGGTAGTCCAGGTCTTCCAAGGCCTGCATGAGGGACTCAGGGGCTGGGCAGGAGTTGGGGGGTCAGGGGGGTCAGTGAGGCAGCTAGGCCCCAGCCGGCCCTTCTGCCTCCAAGCCCAGCACCCCTGCCCCAGCCTCCCCCTCCCTCGGGCCCCACACACCTGGCCTGTCGAGGAAGTCGCACTGCCCCATGTCCGCGATGTCCAGCCGCTTGAGGAGCAGCACCAGCCGGCTGAGCTCCGCCTCAGTGATGGGCGCCACAGGCAGGGCAGGGAGCCCCTCCTCGTAGAAGGCCTCGGAATAGAGGCGCAGGCAGGACCCTGCAGGGCAGAGGGACGAGGAGGGGGCACGGTGAAGTAGAGGGAGGGAGGGAGGGCGCTGTCGGGAGAGGCCTCCCCCCAGCCCCACGGGACTCACCTGGAGGGTCCCCCGCTGCCCTGAGCCTCCGAGCCTCTGCCTGCTTCTTGCTGATAGGGCGCAAGCCCTGAGACTCGGCCCGGATCCGCGGGTTGTAGACCTGCCCAGGGAAGAGCAGTGTGAGACTGAGGCAGAGGAGGGCCGGCCCGCTTCAGGGGGCACACGGTACAGATTGCCACAAGGAGCAATGCCCACGCGGGAGAAGCCACTGGGTCCCTGGAGACCCGGGGCACGGGAAGGAGGGAGGCCGCACTGCTCCGGCGGGCAGAGGCACGGGGCGAGCAAGACAGTGATCCTCCCAGGGGCCCCCTCCTCCGCCACCACAGCAGGGGTCCTGGCAGGTGGATGCCGCCCAGAGCGGAGCCCCCACCTGGCACACACACTCACGCTGCGCAGCTCCAGCCCGGTGTCAATGACGTGCCTGACGCTGCCCGCAGAGAAGGCGGCATCGCACAGCCAGTGGGTGACGAGGATCCTGCGTGGGCGGCCCCCGCCAGGCTGGCCTAGGCTGGCCTCGTACACCCTCTGGACGTCTCGCCCCACGCCCGGGTGAAGGGGCAGCACCAGCAGGGGGCCCAGGCTGGGATCCAAGGCCCCCGCCTCCACGCGGAGGGCCTCACAACACTCGCTGATCTCCTGCAAGGGGGCGGGGGGAGAGGAAAGACCTTTAGTGGCTGACGGGGGTGGGGGTGGGGGCTCCCCTTGCTCCACAAAGAGAAGCAAGGGGAGCTCCCCGAAGAGCCCCACAGACCTCCACGTCGGACAGGGAGATCGCTGCGCCAGGAGTCTGCTCAACCCTCTGTGGCCTGGGGGAGGGGCCTCCTGGGGACCACCAAAGGACCGGATTTGACCCCAGGCCGGAGGTTCAGCAGATGCGGTTTCAGGACTCCACCTCGTGCTGCAGCCTCAGAAAGACCAATCCGCTGAGCTCTGCCCACGCAGGGGCACCCCGTCCTGCCCGCCTGGGCCCTGCGCAGGAACTCTTGTGCGCCACCTACAGGGGGCCATCCCCACTCTGCAAGGCAGCCCCCCTTTTTGCCCTGAGCCCAAATCCTCAGGCCTGGACCCACCTGCTCGCCAGCCAGGAAGACCATGACGTCGCCAGGCTCCTTTTGCCGGTGGAGCTCCAGCACGGCCTGGCAGGCCGCCGAGACGTGCTTCCCTGGCACGGGCTCCTGGTACACCAAGCGCGGGGCCAGGCCAAGCCCCAGCACTTGGACCACAGGGGCATCCTGGCAGAAGCAGCGCAGCGGCTCCTCCAGCAGCGGCTCCGTCACCACCACCAGGCGCAGCTCCGGCCGCTGCCGCTGCACGTCCTTCAGTAGCCCCAGCAGCAGGTCCGTGGGCACCGTGCGCTCCTGGGCCTCGTCCAGCACCACCACCCCATACTGCCGCAAGAGCGGGTCGGACATCATCTCCCGCAGCAGGACCTCGTCTGAGCAGAACCTGCAACCCACATGCTGCCTGTTGGACACGTGCAGCTACTCTGCTTGGGCTCCCCTCTTGAGCAAGAGGATCCCAGCCCTGGCCCCACAATGCTCAGACCCTCCGGGAAAGGCTCAGGAGCCCTGGGGACACCCACCGCCCCGCCCCGCCCCTTTCCTTCCCCCTTCCTAGAGGTTCCTGCTGTGCTCCCAGCTCCCCCCCCCAAAAAAAAATACAACAGGCAGCTGAATCCAGGCAGCCGGCAGCACAGCCCTCCTTCCAGGAGTAAGCAGCCATTCCAGGATGCAGCCCATCTTCCAACCACCCAGGCTCAGGCCTCCATTTCGACCCGACCTTTGCCGCCCCCCTGCCCATCCCATCGCCAATTCCTTTCCTGCACAGCCGAACAAGAGACCCGGATCCGTGGCCGGCTTCCTCCTCCTCCTCCTCCGTACACTCTGTCCCCAAGGAAGTTTTGTATACTTTTTTAATGTTTACTGTTTTTAACTTTTGTAAACCGCCCAGAGAGCTTCGGCTATGGGGCAGTATATAAATGTAATAAATAAATAAATAAGCGGCAGGCTGCGTGCTGGCTCTCAGGTGTGCACGGGTCACAAATGCACAATGCGGCAGAGCATGATTTGCAGCCGAGCCAAAAGGGAGGCCTGCGCCACAAGACGGACCTCCCTCGCTTAAACAGGGCGGACGGGGCGCCTCTCTTCTGCTCCTCGCTTACCTGAGCAGCGTCTCTGAGGTGCAGCAGTCCTCGTAGGGCACGCCATAGCCCACTTCGTGGCCCACGTTGAGGTCCATCTCGTCTGCCACGCGCAATGCCAGGCTGAGGGCGGCCAGGCTGTGAGGCTGCGTGCAGACCACCTGCCCGTGGGCGAACTGCTGCGAGAGGGCATGCTCCGCGCACCACTGAGGCACCTGGGCAAGGGGGGGGGACAGGGGAGGTAAGGGGGGCGTGGCCGTCGCTCTTCCCCCGGGGGACAGCAGGCGGCCCGGCTCCTGCCCAACAACGACCGTGACAGGAGGGCAAGTATGCGTGAGGGGGAGCTCTGCCCCACCCTGAACCCAGGGAGCCACCAGCACCCTTGGCACCCCCAGGACTGCCTGCTCTGATGGGAGCAGCTCTGCCAAGATCTCCAGCAGAAGGTGGTGGGCTGCCCGAGACCCCTGCCAGGAGCTGAGTCTGGGGTCTTCTGCATGCCAAGCCCAGGCGCTGCTGCCTCCGAGCTATGACAGCCACCCACCTGGCCCCAATGCAAATGCTAACTCTCAGTTTCAATCCCTTTCTCTGTAAAAATGGAAGTAACAGGGACATGTCTGAGAGAGATTGGGGAAGGCGAGCAAAGTAAGGACTGCAAAGCCAAGACCCTTGGGGAAAAGGCAGGCAGGGAGGGGGAGAGGGAAAAGGCAGGCAGGGAGGGGGAGAGAGATTTCTTCCGCAAAACACTGCGGCAGAGCGGAGGGGCACCACAGGCATCCAAGCCCGAAGACAGCAAATCATCATTCATAAGTTTATTGTGCTAGCTGAAGGCCATGAGAAATACATCTGTAGAAGAACATACAGCTATAGAAGTACACAATAGTTTCGAATAACCAAGAGAACCATACAGACAACCTTAAGTTTGCGATGACTAAAGCTCTCATTTCGCTCAGCACTCTGAGTCTCCATGGCAGACAGCAAGTCCAAGCAAGATGGGAGCCCTGGCAGAGCACCCCCCCTTCTCTCCCCCCGCCCCTGGATGGAGAGAGATCGGGACTTCGCAGGCGGGTTTTCCGGGCTGCCAGCTAGGGGCACAGGAGGCCTCACGTCAACCACAAAGGCACATCCCAGGCACAAGTCCTCTCAAAGCGTGCCACAGGGCCCCGTCCAACCTGGGCCCCGGAGAGACCTCTTCAGAGACCAGAAGAGGGCTGGGATGCTGCGGAAACCCCGACAGGTGGGGAAGAGCCTGCAGTAGACCGAGGCCCCCCTCGGGGCTCTTCCTCCAAGCAGCGTGAGCGCCTGCTCCTGCCAGGCCGCTCCCTGGGCCAGACCTGCTTAGCTGCAGCAGAACTGCGCTGGGAGCTGCCACATGACCAGGGCCGATCCGGAACCCAGCACTTGTGGCTGCACCCCATGCCTGCTACCCTGACACGACAGACCCACAGGAACATCCCTCCAAAGGGAAACTCTGTAATGGGGAACCTGAAATTTCCCAGCCCCCAGGGGAGCCCAAAAGAGCCTCGCCGGTATCGGCGAAGAGTCGTCTGCAACGATCCCCTTCTGGTGCTGCTGGGCACACCGGGCGGCACGTGCTCCAGCATTTAAATGCAGGGGATGAGTTTGCTGTCCGTCACTGCTGGCCAAACAAGGGGCTGCTATTGGAAGGGAGGGGGTGGCAAGCCCCAGTTAACTCTTTCCTCCTCTGCCCCCCTCCCCCATGCCCACCAGCACGCAAGGAAGCCAGGCAAGCCTCTGCTGGGAGGAGGCTCGAGGTCAGGCCCTCCTCCTGCATAGCCCACAGCTCTGCTCTTGTGAGAAGGCTGCAAGAAGACGTGCTCTGCAGGAAAAGGTCCCCACCCAGGCCAAAGTCTGCCTCCCGCCCTTCGGCTTACACTGCCATGTCAGGAAAGGCTCTGTCCACGTGGCCAAGGGCTCCCCACACCGTTTTTTCCGCGTGGCTCTCCCACCAGAGGTGGCTGCTTCAGAGCAGGCCACTGCCGCCCAGCCCAAGGCCAGGGCTAAGGTCAGCTCTGTGACCTGGAAAGGCCAAAGTGGGTGGCAAGTTAAGGGGAAACAAGCCAGCCCCCCACCAAGGGCGAGGAGAGCTGTGCCACAAAAGCTCCGTCCCACAGACCCACGTCCGCATTCCCAGAGGTTGTGACAAGACCACAGCTCTGCTGGTGACAGAGCGCCTGTCCGGCATGCAGAAAGTCCCAGGTTCAACCCCTGGCCAGAGTTGCAGTTACGGAGATCTCTGGCATCCAGGCTAGAAAAGGCCTCTCTCCGCGAGGGACCCACCCAAGGGTCAAAAAAGGGGCCAAGAGGCCTAAGCTCACAGGAGGGCTAAGGGCACAGCCCCCCACCCCAGCCCACTGACCTGAGTGCTCTTGCCAGTGCCTGGCTCCCCAGAGACCAGGACGATGCCAGCGCCCCCTTCCAGGTGCTCCATGAAGACGTACTTGGCCCCCCAGACGGGGAGGGTGCGGCGCTGGTGCAGCAGCTCATAGTAGCGAGAGGAGAAGGGCAGCCCATCGTACGGGTTCACCTCCAAGTCCCCATCGCAGCCCACAGACAAGCCTTCAGCCTGCTGCTGCTGCTGGTCGAGGTCCTCCTCTTCCTCATCCAGGAGGGAGCTCAGCCCCTCTGCCTGATGTGGGAGGCTGGGGGAGCCTTCCGCTTCCGCCATGAAGAAGAGGCCCTACTCGGGGTCCCCCAGGAAGCCTGCAAAGAGGAGGGCAGGAGTCAGAAGGGTCCCGGGGTGGCCACAGACCCATGTGGAGGGGTGGGGGGAGAATGTCTGCTGGGGAGGGAGGGGCGCCCCTGCCTGCAAAGCCCCGGGGTGGGTGGGGCCCCCGATGCGCCTGCAGCTCTGCTCGCCAGGCCCCGCCCTCCAGAGCGCTTGGGCCCCTCAGGAAAGGAGCCACGAAGGTCGGGGGGGGGGCGGGAGGAGGGGAGCCGCTCCCTGCCTTCCCTCAGTCTGGGGGGCCCCGGCTGCGCTCCCCGCGGGCGCTGCTGCGTGATTGCATCATGACGCAGGAACGCGCGCTCTGCCCGGGCTGCCCTGCATCCCCCCCCCGCAGCGCCATTTCTGGAGGGGGGGCGCGGGAGAAGCCTCTCAGAGCGCTGCGCTCAGCGCCTCCGGGGAGGCCACGAGCCTGCCCGGTCACGGGAGGGGGGCGGGGGGCTGGCAAGAGCGAGCCAGGTGTGTGTGTCGATGCTAGGCCTCCCACCTGGGTGTGGCTGCGGGGGCGGGAAGGGGAGGCCGATGCTGGGTCTTCTCTCCCCCCCGCGCCGCCGCCGCCTCTGCCTCTGCCTGCGGGGAAGCGCCAGGAGCTTCCTGGTGGCGCCGGTCAGAGCGGGCGGGTCCGCTCCCTGCGGCAGACACGTCAGCCAGGGCAAGGCGGGGGCCCGGCCGGGCTTGCTCCCCCCCCCTCGCCGGAGGGGCAGTGGCGCCCGCCCCGCCCCGCCCCGCCTCGCGAGCGCAGGTGCTGCCTGGGTTCCCACCGGCACAGGGGAGGCGGAACGGGAGGGGGTTCCACTCCCCGCCGCCGCGGCGGCCCCCCCTACCTGCGCCGTCGCACCTTGCTGGCGGGGGTGGGGCGAGGGGCGTCACGTGAGCCCCGGGGGCGGGGCCCAGAGCCATTTCCGGCCCCGCTCCCACCTCCCGTGACGTCAGGCACACCTGCCTGCGCGGGGGCGTATCCCCTTCCCGCCAGCCACTCACGTCTCCCCCCGTCCGCCGAGCCCCGCCCCCTCGGCCCCCTGACCTTCCCACCCCCAACCGTCCTGGGGCGCCATTTGCCCCGCCCTGAGCTTCGAGCCCCTCCGCCGTGGGCCGCCCGGCCATGGCTGCCGCCCCCGCCCCTCCCCCGCCCCGTCGGCCCTGCGGTGTCGGCCCCTGGCGCCCTCCGCTCGGGCCCTGGGCACTGGGCGAGGGCGGGAAGGAGGCGCCGGCCGGGCAGACAGACGGACACCGGGCTGCCTCCGTTTCGTGGCGCCCTCCGCGCCCTCCCGGCGCCAGGTTCACGGCCTTTGGGCCCCAGGCACAGCCGGCTTCCCCTTCCCTGCGCTTCTATCGAGGGCCCCGGGGCGCAGACCAGGGCCGATGCCTGCCGTCAGGCGGAGCCCAGTGCGCCGGAGGACCTGGTTCTGTGGCCTCGACTGGGGCTCCGGAGGCGCGGGCGAGGGGCTCGAGGCTGTGGGCCCAGGCGCTGCCGCCTTCTTGACCCGGCCGGAGGGGCCTGGCAGGCTGGGGCCGCGGGTGCGAGAGGGCCGCCCCGGAGGGAGCTGCTCAGGGCAGTCCGTCGCCCCTGTGCCCTTCCTAGGCGAGGGCGGTGGCGGCTGCGCCTCTGCAGAGGCCCTGGGGCGGGCAGGGGGGGAGGGATTACGCCACTCCTGCCCTGGTACGGAGCCTGCTGTGGCCACCCTGACAGGGGACCCTGATCAGCGCAAAGGGGTCGGTGGGGCGGAGGGCGACCCAGTTGCTTTCCCTCCATCTCTCAGCGGCATTTGATGCTGTGGACCGCCTTATCTTTCTGGACTGGTTCTGGGCATTGGGGACAACGCTGTTGCCATGGTTCCACTCCTAGCTGCAGGGTCATGCCCAGAGGATACCCTCGGGTGACCATACCTCAGGCCTGTGGCAATGAAGTTGTGAGCTCCGTCGGGATTCCGTTCTGTCCCCAGTGATGCTCAGCAACTATGTGAGCGTGTGTGCGTGTGTGTCATCACTAGCCAGTTTGGAGCAAAGCCTCGGCTGCTACACAGCTGCACCCCTTCCTAGAGTTGCAGCGCTGGTAACTTCGAGGCGCGACTTCTGCAATGCCCTCCACATAGGGCTTCCTTTGTGCCTAGTCCAGAAACTTCAACTGGTGCAAAATAGGGCAGCCAGGTTGGTCACTGGTAAACCTAGGGGTGGCCATATTACACCAACTCTAAAATCACTTCATTGGCTGCCAATTAGTGTCTGGGTGAAGGACAAAGTGTTGGTCATTACCTTTAAAGCCCTACATGGTTTGGGTCCAGGTTACCTGCGGGATAGCCTTATCCCGTACAATCTGCCCCACACACTCAGGTCCTCTAGGAAGAATTTACTACAGTCAGCCAAAACAAGGCTGACAACTGTTACCCAGAAGACCTTCTCTTCTGCTGCTCCCAGGCTGTGGAATGGCCTGCAGGGAGAGATCAGCCGACTTAACGGTCTTTCTGAATTTAAAAAAGCTATAAAGACTGATCTTTTCCGGCAGGCCTACCCAGTCGACTTTTAAGATATTTGACTGTGATTTTAATATTGTATTAGTTTTATACGTTTTAATCAGTTTTATGTATTTTATGGTATTTGTATCTAATGTTGTTCTCCCCACCTCAATCCAGAGGGAGAGGTGGTTAAGAAATAAAATTATTATTATTATTATTATTCCTCATATTATTTTTCTGTAGCATCTAAGTCAGGGGAGGCCATACAAGCTCTGGATCAGGGGCAGGATGAGGGCTAATAAGCTGAATCCTGACAAGATGGGGGCTGTAACAAAGCGCTCCCAAATTCTGCTGTTTGGGGGAGAAGGGGCCTCTCTCTGGATGGGGATGGGTGTGGTTTTTTTGGTCTTGGAAAACAGCATTGAGTATTGAGGCCTTGAATGTCCCAAATGAAGATGCAGACCTTGCAAACAACTTTCTGGCCAGCTCCTATGCTTTGATTGCCTTAATTTTTTGTTGCTAATAATTGTAAATTTCAAATCTTGCCTCAGGATAACAAACACAGAAGCCCCCAGCATGAAATATTTTTCTAACCTTCTTGTTTAAGCTAAATGGAAGGAGCAACAGTGTTATAATTTTAAACTGCAGTAAAAGTTTTAATCCTGAGTGGTACTCAGGGTCTGCTTAGAAGTGTTATTGTTGCCAAACCATTTGGGAACAATGATCCCAGCACCATCAAGCCAAACATGTACCGGAGAGGGAAATTGCCCTGAAAGCCCAACACAGACACTTTTAATTTCACAGAAGCGGGATTTTCTCAAAAGTGAGGCAATTTGTCAAAAGGAAATTGAAAGGGGGAATCAGAAAGATCAAATCCCCCAGGAAGCTTACAGGTTATTAAAACAACAACACTATAATAGACTTGTGGGGAAATGTATGTGACATTTGAAAATGTGTGAGTATCATAGAATTGTGGGGTTGGAAGGGACCACAAGGATCATCTAGTCCAACCCTCTGCAATGTGCAGGAAAAACAGTTAAACCATCCCTGAGCGGTGACTGTCCAGCCTCTTCTTAGAAACCTCCAGAGATGGAGAATCCACAACCTCCGTAGGTAGACTCTTGCTGTCAGATCTTGCTGTCAGAAAGTTTTTTCCTTATATTTAATCAAAATCTGGTAACTGTAACTCCTTGTTTACAGGAGTTTACCTGTAAGCAAGGACTGCCTTGCTTACAGGTAAAGCTCCAGCCGGCCAGAGGCAGCGCCTCGGCGACGTGCAGAGTGCGTCGCCGTGTCGCACAGAGGAGCCACCCTGTTTTGAAGAACACCAGCTGACCAGCAACAAACAGCAATTTCTTAAAAAACTTTTAATCAATTTTTAAATAATTTTTAATATGTGCCTGGGGAGCTCTGGGGAATATGGGGGTGCCTGCATAACTGTGGTCACGGGTAGGGGGAGGTATGGTGCTGGGGGAGGAACAAGCCAGATGAGGAGAAGAGGGAACAGATTCCTTACAGCTATCCCCTCTTCTAGTCCTTCCCCCAACCAGATGGTTCCTGGCGGCCCTATCAGCTTGCTCTCGGGTCTGGTGGTGCTGCTGCTGAATGCCAGGTCAGTCCAAAACAAAATCTCTCTCATCCATGATCTGATTGTGGATGAGGGGGCTGACCTGGTATGCATCACTGAGACCTGGGTGGGGGAACTGGGAGGGGTTGCTCTCACCCAGCTCTGCCCTCCTGGGTACTCGGTGCAGCACCAGCACAGACTCGAGGGCCGGGGAGGGGGGGTTGCCGTGGGCTATAGGAATACAATTTCCCTCTTTAGGCTTCCTGTACAGTCGAGTGCTGATCTTGAGTGTCTGTACTGTGTGTTGGGTACTCGAGACAGATTAGGGATTCTGTTGGTGTACCGTCCACCCCGCTGCCCCACAGTCTCCCTGCCTGAGCTGACGGAGGTTGTCTCGGACCTGGTGTTGAGAACCCCCAGGATGGTGTTTCTGGGGGATCTCAACTTCCATGCTGAGGCTGCTGTATCTGGAGCAGCTCAGGACTTCATGGCTGCCATGACAACCATGGGGCTGTCTCAACATGTCATCGGCCCAACACATGCAAAGGGGCACACGCTTGATCTGGTTTTCTCGACTGGACAGGAGGATGGCGATCTGGAAGTGGGGGAACTAACATCTACCCCCTTGTCATGGTCAGATCACTTCCTACTGAGGTTTAGACTCTCGGCGGCCTTTCCCCTCTGCAAGGGTGGGGGGCCTATTAAAATGGTCCACCCCCGGAGGCTAATGGACTCCGATGGATTCCAGAGGGCTCTGGGGGATTTTCCTGCTGATATGGCCGGTGCTCCTGTCGAAGCCCAGGTCGCTCTGTGGAATGCAGAGATGACTCGGGCGGTTGACACGATCGCGCCCAAGCGCCCTCTCCCTCTGAGCAGAGCCCGGTCAGCTCCTTGGTATACACCTGAGCTGAGGGTGATGAAGCAAGAGGGGAGACAGCTAGAACGCAGGTGGAGGAAAACTCGTGCTGGGTCTGATCGAACACGGGTTAGAGCTCACTATCGAGCCTACTCTGTGGCGGTGAGGGTGGCAAAGAGGCAGTTCTTTTCCACCAGCATTGCGTCTTCTCAGTGTCGTCCGGCGGAGCTTTTCCGGGTGGTTCGCGGCCTGTTACACTCTGGGCCAGGGCGAGAGATGGTGGAACCCTCGGTAGCACACTGTGACGAGTTTGCACGGCACTTTGAAGATAAAGTCGCTCAAGATTCGTCATGAATTGGACACCACACTTAATGCAGCTCCACTAGTAGAGGCGTTCAGAGCGCCGTCCGGCTCAGTTTTATTGGATGAGTTTCAGTTATTGAGGCCCGAGGATGTGGACAAGGTGCTTGGCCAAGTCCGGTCGACCACCTGTGTGCTTGACCCTTGCCCCTCGTGGCTCATTACATCAAATAAGGAGGGGATCGCCGGCTGGGTCTAGGAGGTTGTAAATGCCTCCTTGAGAGAGGGAGTGGTGCCGGCCTCTTTAAAAGAGGCGGCAATTAGACCACTCCTGAAGAAGCCTAATCTGGACCCGGAAGATGTTAACAACTACAGGCCGGTGGCTAATATCCCTTTCCTGGGCAAGGTGCTTGAGCGGGTGGTTGCAGGACAACTCCAGGCACTCTTGAATGAAACGGATTATCTAGATCCATTTCAATCGGGTTTCAGGCCTGGTTTTGGAACGGAAACTGCCTTGGTCGCCCTGTGGGATGACCTCTGTCGGGAGAGAGACAGGGGGAGTGCGACCCTGTTGGTTCTCCTGGACCTCTCAGCGGCCTTCGATACCATCGACCATGGTATCCTTCTGGATAGGTTGTCTGAGCTGGGAGTTGGAGGTACTGCATTGCAGTGGTTCCGCTCCTACTTGGATGGCCGATTCCAGAAGGTGGTGCTGGGGGATTATTGCTCTGTGCCGTGGCTCCTAAGCCATGGGGTTCTGCAGGGCTCTATCTTATCCCCTATGCTGTTTAACATATACATGAAGCCGCTGGGGGAGGTTATCCGGAGATGTGGTCTGAGGTGTCATCAATATGCGGATGATACCCAGCTCTACCTTTCCTTTTCATCAAACCCAGGTGAGGCAGTGACTGTTCTGAACCAGTGCCTGGGCACGGTAATGGACTGGATGAGGGCTAACAAACTGAGACTCAATCCAGACAAGACAGAGGTACTGTTAGCAGGTGGTTCATCTGTCCAGCGAGGTGATGTTTGCCCTGTCCTGGACGAGGTTGCACTCTCCCTAAAGGATCGGGTCCGTAGTTTGGGGGTGCTCTTCGATCCAGAACTGTCACTTGAGACACAGGTGAACTCAGTGGCAAAGAGCACCTTTTATCAGCTTAGGTTGATATACCAACTACGCCCTTATCTGGACAGAGATAGCCTAGCTACAGTTATCCATGCTCTGATAACCTCTCGCTTGGATTACTGCAATGCGTTATACGTGGGGCTGCCTTTGAAAACGGTCCGGAAGCTTCAACTGGTGCAAAACAGGGCAGCAAGGTTATTAACAGGGACTGGCCGGCGAGATCACATCACGCCAGTCCTTTTCCAGCTTCATTGGCTGCCAGTCCAGGTCCGGGCCCGATTCAAAGTGCTGGTATTGACATTTAAAGCCCTAAACGGTTTGGGGCCAGGTTATCTGAAGGAACGCCTCCTCCCATATGTACCTACCCGGACCTTAAGATCATCTACAGGGGCCCTTCTCCGTGAGCCCCTGCCAAAGGAAGTGAGGCAGGTGGCTACTAGGAGGAGGGCTTTCTCCGCTGTGGCACCCCGGTTGTGGAACGAGCTCCCCAGAGAGGTCCGCCTGGCGCCTACACTGTACTGTTTTCGTCGCCAGCTGAAGACCTTTTTATTCACTCAGTATTTTAACACTTAATTTTAACTTAAATTTAAATTTTACTGTTTTAACTCTGTATGTTAATCTTATATCAACTTTGCTGTGTGGTTTTATCCTGGTTGCGCTTTTTATACTGTATTTCGTAATTGTGTTTTAACCTGTTGGGTGTTTTACTGTGGTTTTGATTTTTGTGAACCGCCCAGAGAGCTTCGGCTATTGGGCGGTATAAAAATGTAATAAATAAATAAATAAATAAATAAACTCATACCCATTATTTTGGGTGCTAATTTCTATCGCAATGGAAAATAGTTTTTGATCTTCTTCCCTGTGGCATCCTTTTATGTTCCTGAACACTGCTAACATGTCTTCCCTCAGTCTTCTTTTCTTCAGACTGAACACCTCAAGTTCCTGCAGCCTGTTGCCCTCCTCTGAACTAGGCATGTGCTCCGCTCCTATTAGAAGCGCAGAAGCAGGAGCGAATTGGCCTGCTCCGCCTTGCCCAGAGGCGGAGTAGAAGCGGACTGCGGACCCCTAGAAGCAAGGCAAAGAGAAGCGACCATTGGCGGAGCGCTTCTCTTTCCGCAGAGCGCTCCGATCGCCATCTTGAAACATTTCGCCCATAGATAACTGGGTTGTTTTTGAAGCTATCGTTCTGAAAATTCTTGTGCTTAGACAGTCGTGGATGGGGGTCATTTTGAGACTACTCTCACCTCTCTGCGTCGTGTGGGTCGCGTGCTATATTTTTTAAAAAATCGGGTCAACAAACGGACAGCGCGGGTCAAACGGCGGTTTTCGCCCATAGGATTGCATTGGGGAAAAGAATCGGGGATAACTGGGTTGTTTTTTAAGCTATCGTTCTGAAAATTCTTGTGCTTAGACAGTCGTGGATGGGGGTCATTTTGAGACTACTCTCAACTTTCTGTGTCCTTTGGTTCGCGTGCTAGAATTTTGTAAAAATCGGGTCAACAAACAGGGACAGCGCGGTAAACCGGCGGTTTGGGGTTTTTTTTGTTTTTTTGTTTTGAAGCGATGACAGGCACATTCAACTCCCAATCTTGATGAGAATTGATCACCTCATGAAGTATCCTCCAATCCCAGTGTTGGAGGGGGGGGACTAAGGCA
This sequence comes from Elgaria multicarinata webbii, assembly GCF_023053635.1. Lineage (NCBI taxonomy): Eukaryota > Metazoa > Chordata > Lepidosauria > Squamata > Anguidae > Elgaria > Elgaria multicarinata. The sequence goes on along the minus strand of NC_086180.1, from coordinate 355,761 downwards.
GAGACACCCTCAGAGCTTTCTGCTTTGTGTCTCTTTGTGGGTTGGCGTTCGTGGAGAGAGGAGTTAGTTTTAGGTGTTGCTGCTGTGTTTGGACTTTGGAGATAGATTAGGATTTAGCTTGGCGCGCGTGTGTGTGTTTGTTTGCTTCTTTCTGACTTTTAGCTTAGTTTGCTCTGTGTTTTTCCCTTACTTTGATTTAATATAAACTTTATTTTTAAACTTTGGAGTGTGTGTTTGGTTGGTTGGTTGGTTGGTTGTCCCCCCTCCCCTCTCTTAAAGCCTGACTGTGTTTCATCTTCCTTCCTTCTATATACCAAAAAATACAAAAAAATACCAAAAAAAATTATTCTCTATTTTTTATCTCTGTTACTTGGACTCTGTGTGTGACTGTGTGATTGTGTGAGCGTGCTGTGTGTGCAGTGCACTGTTTGTGAAGTGCAACAGCCACTGATTGAGCATTTCAAATCCTGTTTGGGCAAAGCATACACACACTTCTTGTCCCATTTCCCTACATACAGTAGGATTAGACACATGGATTAGCTTTCATGGTGCCAAGTTTGAGGTTTCTAACATGCAAAATGACAGAGCTATGGAAAGGGGTGTGAATGGGGTGCCTGATTTTCATAAATTCCCCAAAAATCAGGGGATGATGGGATTGCCTTGAAACTTGGCATCCATGTGGACACGTGGATAAGCTATCATGGTGCCGAGTTTGAGGTTTCTAATGTGCAAATTGACATAGTTGTAGAATGGGACAATTTGGGGTGAGTTAAGCCGTGCCAAAAATCAGGGGATGATGGGATTGCCTTGAGTCTGGGCGTCCATGTGGACACATGGATAAGCTATCATGGTGCCGAGTTTGAAGTTTCTAACATGCAAATTGACAGAGCTATCCCAAGGGGTCTGAATGGGGTGCCCGATTTTCAAAAATTCCCCAAAAATCAGGGGATGATGGGATTGCCTTGAAACTTGGCGTCCATGTGGACACATGGATAAGCTATCATGGTGCCGAGTTTGAGGTTTCTAACGTGCAAATTGACGGAGCTATCGAAAGGGGTGTGAATTAGGGTTATGGGTGGTGTGTTAGAGGTTAGAGCCGCGCCAAAAATCAGGGGATGATGGGACTGCCTTGAGTCTGGGTGTGCGTGTGTGTCCCTGGATAAGCTCTCATGGTGGCGAGTTTGAGATTTTTAGCGTGCAAATTGACGGAGCTATGGAAAGGGGTGTGAATGGGGTGCCCGATTTTCAAAAATTCCCCAAAAATCAGGGGATGATGGGATTCCCTTGAAACTTGGCATGCATGTGTATACCCCCATGAGGTGTCATGGTGCCAAACGTGAGGTTTCTAACTTGAACAGAAAAAAATTGTTTACTTTTTTAGCTTTCAATGCAAGCCTATGGGGGGGGGAAAAACGGAGCTCCGATCCGGAGCTCCGAGCGGAGCGGAGCGGACATGGGCGGAGTGGGGGCGGGGCGAAGCGGCCCGATCCAAAAATCGCAGATCTGGAAGTGAAGCGGAGCGGGGGGGTCCGTGCACACCCCTACTCTGAACCTGCTCTAACCTGTCAATGTCCTTCAGGAATTCATAGAATCATAGAATAGCAGAGTTGGAAGGGGCCTACAAGGCCATCGAATCCAACCCCCTGTTCAATGCAGGAATTGTGGTGCCCAGAACCTTACACAGTACTCCAGATGTGGTCCCACTAGTGCCGAGTAGAGAGGAATCCGGACTTAGCACGTCTTTCATGCAATGCTTCTTCTAATGCAGCCCAGATCTGTGTTAGCCCTTCTAGCGGCCATCTCACATTGCTGGCTCGTGTTCAGATTGCTGTCAACAACCACACCCAAATCCTTCTCTGATGTAGTGCTCCCGAGCCATGAACCGCCCAGAGAGCTTCAGCTATTGGGCGGTATAAAAATGTAATAAATAAAATAAAATAATAAATCCCCCATCTTGTAAGTGTACCCTGTATTTTTCCTCCATAAATGTATTACTTTACATTTCTCCCTTTTAAAGGACATCTTTTCCCTCTCAACCCAGTCTTCCAACCTGTCCAAATCCGATTGTAGTCTCATTCTGTCATCATGGGAGTTGGTCAGACCTCCGTTTTTTGTCATCCAGAAATTTGATAAGAAACCCCATCAATCCCGTTGTCCAGGTGATTAATAAAAATGTTGAATAATACTGGCCCCAAGACAGGACCCTGTGGTGCCCCACTGGCCACTAATCTCCAATTCTGTGTAGAGCCATTAATGCTGACACTGAGCGCGGTTAGCCAGCCAGTTGTGGACCCACTATACTGTAGTGCCATCCAAGCCAAACATTAGCAGCTTGTCAGTGAGAATGTCATGTGGAACCTTGTCAAAAGCTTTACTGAAATTGAGGTAGATTATGCCCACAGCCTTCCCCTTGTCCACTAGAGTAGTTACCCTGTCAAAGAAGGAGACAAGATTTCTCTCACATGACCTATTTTTGACAAAGACATGCTGACTCATAGCTGTCACAGCCTTGTCTTCAAGATGCTTACAAATAACCTGCTTTATGACCTGCTCTAACATCTTTCCAGGAATTGAAGTTAGGCTCTCTGGTTGATAATTACTGGGGTCCTCTTTCCCCAGACTACATTTCATAGAATCATAGAATAGCGGAGTTGGAAGGGGCCTACAAGGCCATTGAGTCCAGCCCCCTGCTCAATGCAGGAATCCACCCTAAAGCATCCCTGACAGAGGGTTGTCCAGCTGCCTCTTGAATGCCTCTAGTGTGGGAGAGCCCACAACCTCACCAGGCAACTGATTCCATTGTCGTACTGCTCTAACAGGAAGTTTTTCCTGATGTCCAGCTGGAATCTGGCTTCCTTTATCTTGAGCCCGTTATTCCGTGTCCTGCACTCTGGGAGGATAGAGAAGAGATCCTGGCCCAGTACCTCACGTGATTTGGAAGCTATACTTCTATTAATGCAGCCCAAAATAGCATTGGCCTTTCTTGCAGCCGTATCGCACTCTTGGCTCATATTCAGCTTTCAATCTACAACAATTCCAAGATCCTTCTCGTTTGTAGTATTGCTGAGCCAAGTATCCCCCATCTTGTAACTGTGCCTTTGGTTTCTATTTCCTAAATGTAGAACTTGGCATTTATCCCTATTAAATTTCATCCTGTTGTTTTCAGCCCAGCACTCCAACCTATCAAGATCACTTTGAAGTTTGTTTCTGTCTTCCAGGGTATTAGCTATCCCACCCAATTTTGTGTCATCTGTAAATTTGATAAGCGTTCCCTGCACCTCCTCATCCAAATCATTAATAAAAATGTTGAAGAGCACTGGGCCCAGGACTGAGCCCTGCGGTACCCCACACGTTGCCTCTCCCCAGTTTGAGAAGGTTCCATTGAGAAGTACTCTTTGAGTCCGATTCTGTAGCCAACTGTGAATCCACCTAATAGTTGTTCCATCTAGCCCACTTTTAGCTAGTTTGTGAATCAGAATATCATGGGGCACTTTGTCAAAAGCTTTGCTGAAGTCAAGATATTTGACGTCCACAGCATTCCCACAGTCCACAAAGGAGGTTACCCGATCAAAAAATGAGATCAAATTGGTTTGACAGGATTTGTTCCTGACAAATCCATGTTGGCTTCTAGTAATCACTGCACTGATTTCAAGGTGCTTACAGATTGACTTCTTTATAATCTGCTCTTCTCCAGTCCTCTGGTACCTCCCCGGTTCTCCAGAACTCCTCAAAGATAATTAGAGATAAAGATAATTAGCACAGATTAGAGATGTGACTGAAGGGTTACCGAAGCTCATAAAGCCCACGGACACATACCCCTTTCTTCTCATCCATGTGGGAACAAATGATGTCGCCAAGCAGAGCTACGAAGAAATCATTTCAGACTTTGAAGTTCTGGGAAGGAAACTGAAGAACTTTGGGGGCCAGGTAGTTTTCTCATCCATCCTCCCGGTTCTTGGAAGAGGATTAGAAAGGGAAAGAAAAATACTCCGGATGAACGACTGGCTTCGAAGGTGGTGCCGTCGTGAGAGTTTTGGATTCTGGGACCATGGGGTACGCTACTTGGAACATGGACTGCTGGCAAGGGATGGGTTGCACCTCACAAGGGCTGGAAAGAATGAGTTCGGCCACAGCATGAAGAACTTCATCAGGAGGGCTTTAAACTGAATCTTACGGGGGTGGGAGACGTAAATTTTGAGGCAACAATGGATGAGGACCAATGCACCACAGTACAGAGAACAGCTCCAATAGTGCCCCAAAATAGTGTCTGCAACAAGGTAGGAACAAAGCCAGACTATAAAACACATGGTCTTCGATGTCTCTATACTAATGCCCAGAGCATGGGAAACAAACAGAATGAACTTGAACTCTTATTACATGAAGGCAAATACGACTTGATAGGTATAACTGAAACTTGGTGGGATGACTCCCATGACTGGAATATAGCAATTGAAGGATATAACTTGTTCAAAAAGAACAGAAGAAAGAGAAAGGGAGGTGGAGTTGCACTATATGTTAAAAATACCTATCCCTGCACAGAAATACAGGCGGATGAGACTGGGAGCCCCGTTGAGAGCGTCTGGATTAAAATAAATGGGGCTAGGAATAAAAAGAATATGATAATCGGAGTCTACTACCGACCACCCAATCAAGGAGAAGACGAGGACAAAACTTTTGAGAAACAAATTGCCAGTGTTTCAAGGAAGTGTGATGTAGTAGTGATGGGAGACTTCAATTACCCTGATATCTGTTGGGAGACCATTACTGCCAAAAGCAGCCCTTCCAAGAAATTCCTGACATGTATGGGTGATAACTTTCTCCTACAGAAAGTGGTGGAAGGAACTAGAGGATCGGCAATCCTTGACTTGTTATTGACCAATAGGGATGACTTAGTGGATAAAGTGGCAATTACGGGAACTCTGGGGGAAAGTGACCATGTCATACTTGAATTCTTGATTATGAAGGAGACAAAAGTCGAGCGTAGCCATACACGTACTCTGGATTTTAGGAAAGCTGATTTTAATAAACTCAGAACTATAATAAGTAAGGTCCCGTGGCAAGGGAGCCTAATGAGAAAAGGAGTGCAGGATGGGTGGGAGTATTTAAAAAATGAAATTTTAAAGGCACAGTTACAAACAATTCCAACAGGGAGAAAAGATAGAAGACAATAGAGGAAACCAATGTGACTCCACAAAAAGCTTAGAGATGACCTGAAAACAAAAAGGGATACATATAGGAAGTGGAAGGAAGGCCAGGCTACAAAAGAAGAGTACAGACAAGTGGCGCAGAAGTGCCGAAATGGCATCAGGAAGGCTAAAGCTGTGAATGAGCTGAGATTAGCGAGGGATGCTAAAAGCAATAAAAAGGCTTTCTTCAGATACGTGAGTAGTAAAAGACAGAGGAAAGAAATGGTGGTTCAACTGCTTAATGAGGATGGCAAATTGATAACAGATGACAAACAAAAGGCTGAAGTGCTCAATTCCTACTTTGCCTCGGTCTTCTCCCAAAAGCGGGTCTATGACCCCCCTGGAAAAAGTGAAGCAGAAGTTGAGGGGGCAGGATTGCAGTTTGAGATTGATAAACAAATGGTCAAAGAACACCTAATTTCCTTGAATGAGTTTAAATCTCCAGGGCCCGATGAACTGCATCCAAGAGTAATGAAGGAGCTAGCGGAAGAACTCTCAGAACCTTTGTCTATTATCTTTGCAAAATCATGGAAGACGGGTGAGGTGCCGGACGACTGGAGGAGGGCTAACGTTGTCCCTATCTTCAAAAAGGGCAAAAAGGAGGAACCTGGGAACTACAGACCAGTCAGTCTGACATCCATCCCTGGGAAAATTCTGGAGCAGACTATAAAGAAGTCAATCTGTAAACACCTTGAAATCAATGCGGTGATCACTAGAAGCCAACATGGATTTGTCAGGAACAAATCCTGTCAGACTAATTTGATCTCATTTTTTGATAGGATAACCTCCCTTGTGGACTGTGGGAATGCTGTGGACGTCATATATCTTGACTTCAGCAAAGCTTTTGACAAAGTACCACATGACATTCTGATTAACAAACTAGCTAAAAATGGGCTAGATGGAACAACTATAAGGTGGATTCACAGTTGGCTACAGAATCGGACTCAAAGAGTACTTATCAAAGGAACCTTCTCAAACTGGGGAGAGGCAACGAGTGGGGTGCCGCAGGGCTCAGTCCTGGGCCCAGTACTCTTCAACATTTTTATTAATGATTTGGACGAGGAGGTGCAGGGAACGCTGATCAAATTTGCAGATGACACCAAATTGGGTGGGATAGCTAATACCCTGGAAGACAGAAACAAACTTCAAAGTGATCTTGATAGGCTGGAGTGCTGGGCTGAAAACAACAGAATGAAATTTAATAGGTATAAATGCCAAGTTCTACATTTAGGGAATAGAAACCAAATGCACAGTTACAAGATGGGGGACACTTGGCTCAGCAATACTACAAACGAGAAAGATCTTGGCATTGTTGTAAATTGCAAGCTGAATATGAGCCAACAGTGCAATATGGATGCAAGAAAGGCAAATGCTATTTTGGGCTGCATTAATAGAAGTATAGCTTCCAAATCACGTGAGGTACTGGTTCCTCTCTATTCGGCCCTGGTTAGGCTTCATCTAGAGTATTGCGTCCAGTTCTGGGCTCCACAATTCAAGAAGGATGCAGACAAGCTGGAGCGTGTTCAGAAGAGGGCAACCACTACGATCAGAGGTCTAGAAACAAAGCCCTATGAAGAGAGACTGAAAGAACTGGGCATGTTTAGCCTGGAGAAGAGAAGATTGAGGGGAGACATGATAGCAGTCTTCAAAGACTTAAAAGGTTGTCACACAGAGGAGGGCCAGGATCTCTTCTCGATTCTCCCAGAGTGCAGGACACGGAATAACGGGCTCAAGTTAAAGGAAGCCAGATTCCAGCTGGACATCAAGAAAAACTTCCTGACTGTTAGAGCAGTGCAACGGTGGAATCAGTTACCTAGGGAGGTTGTGGGCTCTCCCACACTAGAGGCATTCAAGAGGCAGCTGGACAACCATCTGTCGGGGATGCTTTAGGGTGGATTCCTGCATTGAGCAGGGGGTTGGACTCGATGGCCTTGTAGGCCCCTTCCAACTCTGCTATTCTATGATTCTATGATAGGGGTCCTGATAGCTCTTCAGCCAGTTCCTTCAATATTCTAGGGTGTATTTCTCTTAAAGGCATCCAAATTGGCTAGAAGTTCCTATACCACATCCTTATTGATCTGCACCCTCCCCTGTTGTGTTTGTTCCCAGTCCAGTCCATTTCCTTTGGATGTAAAGACAGAGGCAAAATGGGAGTTGAGTTCCTCTGCTTTCTCTTGATCATCTGGTAAGATTTCTCCATTTGGTGTAAGCAGCGAGCCCACGGTCTCTGATGTCTTCCTCTTGCTGTTGACTTATTTGAAGAAGCCCTTATTGCTGGATTTTGCCTCTCTTGCTAGCCTGAGCTCATTTTCTGCCTTTGCCTTCCTGGCCTCATTCCTACATTTCTGGGATGAAGCTTTGTAGACTTCCTTGGTCTTAAGCCCTTCCTTCCATTTCCATTAAGCTGCATCCTTCTTTAGTCTCAACTCCTTCGTGAGGTGCTTGTTCAACCACATCAGCTTCTTCAGATGTCTCCTCGTTTTGTTCCTCATTGGTATTGTTTGAGACTCTGCTAGCCTTAATTCCCTTTTCAAGAAGTCCCAGCTGGCTCATGAGCCAAGTCAGGGAAGCTATAAAAGCCTGGAAGACTTCCACTAAAACAGGGGTACACGGCCTCTTCAGCCCTGGGGACTGTATCCAAGGCCAGATGGGAGGCTGGGGGCAATATGTGTGCACATTCCAGGGGCGAAGCTTTAGGATGCTTAGGGTGGATTCCTGCATTGAGCAGAGGGTTGGACTCGATGGCCTTGTAGGCCCCTTCCAACTCTGCTATTCTATGATTCTAGGGAAGCCCTTTTCCCAAGGGAAAAGGTTCCCATCTTAGGGAAGAGTTCATAGGTGGATATGCATCTAGGCTGTGTATAGGGATGTACGGAGTGTGTTAGAATCATAGAATAGCAGAGTTGGAAGGGGCCTACAAGGCCATTGAATCCAACCCCCTGCTCAATGCAGGAATCCACCCTAAAGCATCCCTGAAAGATGCTTGTCCAGCTGCCTCTTGAAGGCCTCTAGTGTGGGAGAGCCCACAACCTCCCTAGGAAACTGATTCCATTGTCGCACTGCTCTAACAGTCAGGAAGTTTTTCCTGATGTCCAGCTGGAATCTGGCTTCCTTTAACTTGAGCCCATTATTCCGTGTCCTGCACTCTGGGAGGATCGAGAAGAGATCCTTGCCCTCCTCTGTGTGACAACCTTTTAAGTCTCTGAAGAGTGCTATCATGTCTCCCCTCAATCTTCTCTTCTCCAGGCTAAACATGCCCAGTTCTTTCAGTCTCTCTTCATAGGGCTTTGTTTCGAGACCCCTGATCATCCTGGTTGCCCTCCTCTGAACACGCTCCAGCTTGTCTGCGTCCTTCTTGAATTGTGGAGCCCAGAACTGGACGCAATACTCTAGATGAGGCCTAACCAGGGCCGAATAGAGAGGAACCAGTACCTCACGTGATTTGGAAGCTATACTTCTATTAATGCAGCCCAAAATAGCATTGGCCTTTCTTGCAGCCGTATCGCACTGTTGGCTTATATTCAGCTTGCAATCTACAACAATTCCAAGATCCTTCTCGTTTGTAGTATTGCTGAGCCAAGTATCCCCCATCTTGTAACTGTGCATTTGGTTTCTATTTCCTAAATGTAGAACTTGGCATTTATCCCTATTAAATTTCATTCTGTTGTTTTCAGCCCAGCACTCCAGCCTATCAAGATCACTTTGAAGTTTGTTTCTGTCTTCCAGGGTATTAGCTATCCCACCCAATTTTGTATTATCTGCAAATTTGATAAGCGCTCTGTGCACCTCCTTGTCCATTAATAAAAATGTTGAAGAGCACTGGGCCCAGGACTGAGCCTTGCGGTACCCCACTCGTTGCCTCTCCCCAATTTGAGAAGGTTCCATTGATAAGTACTCTTTGAGTCCGATTCTGTAGCCAACTGTGAATCCACCTAATAGTTGTTCCATCTAGCCCACTTTTAGCTAGTTTGTTAATCAGAATGTCATGTGGTACTTTGTCAAAAGCTTTGCTGAAGTCAAGATATATGACGTCCACAGCATTCCCACAGTCTACAAGGGAGGTTACCTTATCAAAAAATGAAATCAAATTTGCCTGACAGGACTTGTTCTTGACAAATCCATGTTGGCTTCTAGTGATCACCGCATTGATTTCAAGGTGTTTACAGATTGACTTCTTTATAATCTGCTCCAGAATTTTCCCAGGGATGGATGTCAGACTGACTGGTCTGTAGTCAGATGTAATCCATCCCAGAGGTGTTTTATGGATGGTCAGGCATCTTTCGTTCTGTCATTTGCTCATTGACAGAGACAGATTTTTTTAAGAGATGGACAAGAATCTCATTCTACTTTTGCACGTGTGCATTAGTGCCAATGTACATCAGCGCAAATGTGCATTAGTGCAATCTGCACTTGTGCTAATGTGTGTATCCTGGGGGAGAGAGAGAAAAAAATCAGTCCACAAATCCACAGAGTCCACACGACCCCCCAAAAAAGCTGGTCCACTGCAGAATCTCAGGTTGGATTTAGAGAGCTCTGACTGATTTGAATACCTGGCAGATTTCTCTGACGTCCCCAGCTGGGCCTGTGTGTCTGTGTGTGCTTGTGGGGACCACAGAGGTCATGGACGTTTCCCCCCTGGCGATCTCTAGCACTTACTTACAGGACAATCTCTGCCCTCATCTCTGATTTGTGAGCGGGGGGGGGAGGCATGGTTTTGGGGTCCACAACATGAGCGGCTGAGGGCTGTGCATCCCTGCTCTAGAAAGCGCGGATCTTGCTCACCCACGTAGATAATAAAAGGGACACAAGCTGTAGCAAAACATGGACATAAAGGGGAGCAAAGAAGGAATGTGAGCAGCAAGTCATAAACACAAAGAAAAACATTTCTTCAGATGCTCCAGCAGGTGGTGCTGGGAGCCTGCTTCTCTGCCCAACAGCACTGATGGCACTGCCAGGTCCCACCCTATTTAATATCTGCACAAAATTGGGAGCAGTTGTTTACAGATTTGGGGTGAGGGGTCAGCAATGTGCTGATGGCACCCAGATTTACTTCTTTCCAGTGAATTGTGCTGAGGTCCTGAACTGGCATCTGGAGTCCATGATGAGTTGGATGGGAGCCAAGGAGCTGAAGCTCAGCTTAACTAATGCCTAGGTCCTGTTGGTCAGCCAACCATCCAACTGAGATTTGGCCTCCCCTGGATGGGGTTGTGCTTCCCCTAAAGCACCAGGCTCAGCTCTGGAGGGTGGGATGACATGAAGCATCGACTGTGCCACCACCTACATTTAGTTGTATCACGAGCTGTGACCTTCCCTGGAGGAACGCAAGGTGGCATCGTTAAGCATGTTTTGGAAACATCCTGGTTAGATTGCTATAATGCCTTCTACATTGGGCTGCCTATAAAACTGATGTGGTTCTGAATAAAGCAACAAAGCTACTAACTGGACAAGTAGAATGGATAATATTTTGTCCCCCAACCAGTGTTTCACTCACCCACCCACTGCTGTCCACCACCACGCCTTCTCAGTTCTGAACAACAGAAGACTTGGAGCATCATTCAGCAGGGCTGTGCAAAGGTGATTTGGATCTGAAACAGCCAGAAGAAAAGTGCACAGGTCCCAAGGCTTCGGGCCCACATGGTGGTTTTTTGCTTCCAATTTGATATATTTTAAAACATCCGCCAAGCTCTCAGCTGGGGGTGGAGGGTGAGCAGAGGGGAGGGAGGGAGAGAGAGAGAGAGAGAGAGAGAGAGAGAGAGAGAGAGAGAGAGAGAGAGAGAAGACACTTTTGTGATTGACAATCAGGGCATGACTTTTCCAGGGGTCTCCAATCCCAATCCTTTCGGAGAGAATGGCAAACGTACAGTCATGACCAAGGAAGAGCCGAGCCCATCTCTGCCCTGAAGAACTGGGCTGGAGGTGGGGTTACAAGAAGGCTGTCAGAGCTGGGGCAGACAAGAGCTCTTCCAATGGCATCCCCTGAGCAGCTGCTGGGCTTCTCCACTGTGACAAGAAGGGAGAAGGGGACCCAACCCCCATCTCTAGCTCTGCTCAAAGGGGGCGGGGGCGGGGGCGGGGGGGACTCTCTCAGGCTTGACAGGAAGGATTTGACAAGTGTTATGCTTGAGTGGGTGGGTGTGGGTGTCATGGGCTGCAATCCTATACGCACTTACCTGGGAGTAAGCCCCATTGAACTCAATGGGACTTACTTCTGAGTAGATGGGTATGGAGTTGCAGTTAGCCACACAACAAAGGACACAGACAGGCACAGCCTTGTCCACCAAATCATTTTCCAAGCAAAGGAACATTCCCGATGCCCTGATAACATCCTCAGGTCCATAATTAGCATTGCACTTTGTGTGAATTTGGCACTATTGGATCACGCCTTTGAAATTTTGCTGGGACCTCATGTTTTCGGTGGCTCTTCCAACATGGAATGTTGAGTTCATGAAAATTGCCCACAAAGTCATAGAGAAGGTAGGACATTGCTTTTGAAAATGATCAACCGACCACCACCAACCTCAAACTTTACAGAGGGTGTTAATCCTGTAATAAAAGCCCCTGGACCTATTTGTCTGAAATCCAGAAGTCTTTATTGCCTGTGAAGGGGCTACTGTGCCTGCATATTGCATTCAATTCTGCCAACAGTTTTTTTTTTTTTAAATGTTATAAGCATTTATTGATTTCCCCATTATAGTCAAGCGGGGGATGGGGACATCCAAGGGTTTGGGAAATGAGGCAAGGCTCTGCCTTTGATCCCAGCTGAAGGCTGATGTCATTCAGAGGCTCCAAGCCAAAGCAGCTCCCTATACAGGCCAACAAGGTGGGCCTGAATATATTTTTTTCTGTGCCTATCATTTAATTCCCTTTGTTGAATCTCTTTCTGACTGCTTCGTTTGGATTTATAGCAGACATTGCAGCATGAATGCAAAGTGCTCTTGACACACTGTTCCCTCTAGAGTTCGCTGCTCTTTCTCTCTGTTTGAGGGCAGAGACTGGTTGAGCTTCTCACACCTCATCTGGAGTGTGAGTGAAATTGTAGCCCAACACACCTGGAAGGCTGGCATAGACACAGAGCAGGAGGCAAACCCCAACAGCTGGACATAAGAATGTAAGAAGAGCCCTGATGCTGGATCAGACCAAGGGTCCATCTAGTCCAGCACTCTGTTCCCACAGTGGCCAGGCAGCCATCGGCCAGGACCCATGAGCAGGACATGGTGCAACAGCACCCCTTAGGCCCAGGCTAGCAGGCGGTCTCCTCCCTGGAGCCACACCAGCAGATGCCTCCCAGCCTCTGACAACTACTGGTCCCCCTGCTAAGTCACCCTGAGGGTTTGGTCGCACCCCATTCCTTCTTCCCCCACCCTGCAGTAGCCACCTGCCTTCCGCATGGCTTACAACCCACCTGCTTTCATACATAAACATAACACTCTTCTGGCTGAGCTACAACACAATATTTGACATCCCCACGTTGCCAGCCTGGGGCAGGACTGCCCTTACTGCTACCCAGGCAGGACCAGCTTTGGATATGTGCAGGGCTTCAAAATCAGTCAATGGCTCACTCAAAATTCTGAGCCACCAATGTCTGAATTTGCAACATTTATATGTTATGCAAATTAAACACACACACACACACACTTTCCTTCACAGAGTCCATCCATCCATCCATGACTCATGGAGGAGGAGGAGGAGGAGGAGGAGGAGGAGGAGGAGGAGGCTACAGCAAGGCAGCGCAGCCACACACACACCCAGCAAATCTTGCTCAAAGCTTCCCCTCGCCTCCGCACCTCTTGACAGCATTAAGGGATAGAACCCTGTTTTCATAGTGTGTGCGCTGCTCTGCATCACCATGGACATTCCCATCAGTCTTCCCCCACCCCCTCAAGCCTCCTTCATGCCTAACAGCTGGAAGCAGGAGAGCCCCCCCCACACACACACACAATGCAAGGCTACCCCCTGGGCTGGGACAGTCTGCAGTGATGTTCAAAGACAGAGAGCCTGAAGAAACACCTGTGTGGGGCCATGCCCCAGGCAGGCCCACCTCCCCGAAAACAGCAATGACACCAGGCACATGCCAGGCGCAAGGCTAGAGAACCCACTGGCAGGATTAAGGCCAGGTGGAGCGCTGGCCTTGGCACTCCGCCCAGCCCTGGAAAGGCAAGGTGAGTCTAGACAGGAGCCAAAGACAAAGGCAGCTTGGAAAATGGGCCAAGGACCAGGCAGCCGCCACCGCCGCTGCCAACCCCACCGCTCTCCTGCTGAACAAGAAATGAATAAAAATCAACCCCGATTAGCATGGAAGAGGTGCAGCTGCAGAGGCAGCCTGGGGAGGGTGGCACCACCCTGGCTGATACGTGGTCAGGCTCTCCAGAGGGTGCCGGGGTCAGCGCCACCTGCCTCAGCTCCCCTCTTTGGGGGAGGGGGTCCCAGCCTGCTCCCAGCCACACTCCTTGCAGTCATGACCAGCCTAGCAAGGGGAAGCTAGAGAGTAGCTGTGCACACATCTGCCTGCCTGCCTATTTATTTATTTATTTATTTATTACATTTATATCCCACCTTTTTTCAGCCAAGGAGCCCAAGGCAGTGTACATAATCCTCCTCCTCCTTTCCATTTTATCCTCACAACAACAACCCTGTTAGGTAGGCTGGGCTGAGAGTCTGTGACTGGCCCAAAGTCACCCAGTGGGTTTCCATGGCCGAATGGGGACTAGAACCCGGATCTCCCGACTCCCAGTCCAACACCTTAGCCACTACACCACACTGGCATATGGGGTCTGCTCCTTCCTCAGCCCCAAGATTTATAGCAGCCCATTGTTACCCTCAAGCAGGCCTGAAGCAAACCATAGAGCTTTTTGGGTAGTGCTAGAGAGTGGCTAGGAGAAGCCCAGCGCAGTTCTAGGAAGAGCCGGCCCCGGCCAGAGGCATCAAGCCCACAAGAAGCACAGGCAGCAGGCCTTGCTAGGGATTGATGTGGCTAGCACAGTCATCTGGAGACATCTGTTCTGGCAGGTGCAGGCATTAGATTCAGGTGTGCTGGCCACAGTGCCAGGCAGAGAATGGCTTTGAAGAGCAAAACGGCATTTACACTGAAATTGCATTTGTGGGAAGCGGCAGGAATGGCAGTGAGGAGGCAGCCAGATGAGGCCTGGCACTGGGTGCTACCCCTCGGCACTGCTTGGCAGGGATGGGCAAGCAGGCTGTTCGGAGGAGAATTCTCCAAACCCTCCATCTGGCCTGAACACTCCGAATGCTGCTACCTGTGACAAACACAGAAGAAGAGCCCTGAAGCTCAACCAGACCAAAGGCCTCTCTCAGGGGTGCACAGCCTCAAGAGCCAGTGTGGTGTAGAGGCTGGAGTGTTGGACTAGGAGTCGGGAGATCCAGGTTCTAATCCCCACTCGGCCATGGAAGCCCACTGGGTGACTTTGGGCTAAGTCACAGACTCTCAGCCCAACCTACCTCACAGAGTTGCTGTTGTGAGGATAACATGGAGAGGAGGAAGAGGATTATGTATTCTGCCTTGGGTTCCTTGGAGGAAAAAAGGCAGGATATAAATGCAATAAATAAATAAACCTTTTCTGCCCAGAGGGCTGCTTGAGGAGTCTGCTGGGGCGTGCGGAATTCAGTTCCCACAGCGACCAGCCAGATACCCCAATGGGACGCCCACACGCAGGACAGGAGTGCAACAGCTCATTCCCCTGCTCCCTCCCACTCATGTTCCCCAGCAACTGGGGTACTGAGGCACACTGCCTCCAATAGTGGAGGCAACATTTAGCCGTCATGGCAAGTAGCATAGCTGTATCCTCCCTGAATTTGCTAATCCCCTTCTAAAGTCATCCAGGTTGGTGGCCATCACGGCATTTTGTGTGAGGAAAATCCTTCCTTTGATGTGTTCTGAATTGGCCAGCACTCCGCTTCACTGGATGACTGTGCTGTATCCAAAAAGAGGCAAGGTAAAAGTACATGGAGCGAGAATTGCCAAATGTACAAGCTGGGTTTAGAAAAGGCAGAGGAACTAGAGACCAAATTGCCAATATCCGCTGGATAATGGAGAAAGCCAGGGAGTTCCAGGAAAACATCTATTTCTGTTTTATTGACTATTCTAAAGCCTTTGACTGTGTGGATCATAACAAACTGTGGCAAGTTCTTGGTGGTATGGAGATACTAAGTCATCTTGTCTGCCTCCTGAGGAATCTGTATAACAAACAAGTAGCAACGGTAAGAACAGACCACGGAACAACGGACTGGTTTAAGATTGGGAAAGGAGTACAGCAGGGTTGTATATTCTCACCTTACCTATTCAACTTGTATGCAGAACACATCATGCGACGTGCTGGGCTTGACGAATCCAAGGCTGGAGTTAAAATCGCAGGAAGAAACATTAACAATCTCAGATATGCAGATGACACCATATTGATGGCTGAAAGCAAAGAGGAGCTGAGGAGCCTTATGACAAAGGTGAAAGAAGAAAGTGCAAAAGCTGGGTTGCAGTTAAACCTCAAAAAAACCAAGATTATGGCAACAGCTTGACTGATAACTGACAAATAGAGGGAGAAAACGTGGAGGCAGTGACAGACTTTGTATTTCTGGGCACAAAGATTACTGCAGACATTGACTGCAGCCAGGAAATCAGAAGACGTTTACTTCTTGGGAGGAGAGCAATGACAAATCTTGATAAAATAGTTAAGAGCAGACACCACACTGACAACAAAGGTCCGCATCGTTAAAGCAATGGTATTCCCCGTAGTAACCTATGGCTGCAAGAGCTGGACCATAAGGAAAGCTGAGCGAAGGAAGATAGATGCTTTTGAACTGTGGTGTTGGAGGAAAATTCTGAGAGTGCCTTGGACTGCAAGAAGATCAAACCAGTCCATACTCCAGGAAATAAAGCCAGACTGCTCACTTGAGGGAATGGTATTAAAGGCAAAACTGAAGTATTTTGGCCACATAATGAGAAGACAGGATCCCCTGGAGAAGAGGCTGATGCTAGGGAAAGTGGAAGGCAAAAGGAAGAGGGGCCGATCAAGGGCAAGATGGAGGGATGATATTCTGGAGGTGACAGACTTGACCTTGGGGGAGCTAGGGGTGTCGACAGCCGACAGAAAGCTCTGGCGTGGGCTGGTCCATGAAGTCACGAAGAGTCGGAAGTGACTGAACGAATAAACAACAACAGAAGTACAAATATAAATCCTTTATTTAAAGTATGCCTTGCAAGGCATAGCCATATGCCTGACTAAGCCCTCTCAAATGCTATCCCCAATTTCCCCTTATAGATTGCCCAGCCTTCAGCTGGATCTAATCCTTGCTCTCTTAAAGATACAGTACTATACCATCTCCACATTTCTCCCCCTCTTAAGAAACCTCCATAATCCCACATCCCAACACTACATAACATAGTCCTTAGTCCAAGCAGGTGGGTGTCTGACACGGACTGGCCGTCTTCCTAGTTCACTTCCCGGTTGGTCAGATCCAGCTGCTGGCATAGTCTCTATTGTGGGTGAAAAAGGCAAATCCTCTAACCCAAAATGGGTATCTTCATCATCTTGATGGTCTACTGGAGCAAGATAAGAAGCATTCCACACACGTCCATCTGAAAGTTTATATTATAAGGTCCTTTTTCCCCAATAATTTTACAAGGAGATGTGAATCTTTGTTCTCCCTTTTGTAAAATTCCAGGTTTTCTAACTTGAACAAAGGAGTTGCACTGAAATATTTGTTCCTTAGCACCACGACGTCCATCTGTATATACTTTAGATTTCCTTTGTTTCTCTTTAACTTTCTCTCTCATCTCGGATTCCAAAGGTCTATCTGGTCTAGTTATTAACACTCCAGCCACATTCAATTTTGTATGCATCTCTCTGTCATGCAATAACTCTGCAGGTGACCTCTGTTGTTGCATGCTGTGTAGCTCTATACACTTGCAAAAAGTCAGTGGTGAATGTTTTCCATGCTTTCCCTTCTAACTTAGCTGTCTGTAAAGTCTCTTTCAGGCTTCTGTTGAACCTTTCAATCTTCCCATTAGCTTGGGGGTAATACATAGATGATCTCCAGTGAATAATATTACGTTCTTCTAAGAAAGTTTCAAATTCCACTGAAGTGAACTGGGCTCCATTATCTGAAACCAGTTCTTTTGGATTTCCTTCTCTACTAAAAACATAGAATCATAGAATAGGAGAGTTGGAAGGGACCTACAAAGAAGGGGCCTACAAGGGCCTACAAAACAGTGGAGAGGAAACTAATAACTGTAGCTGAGGTAGATTGAGATGTAAACACTACTTCTGGCCATTTACTATAATAATCAATTAAAGTGATAGCATAACGACAATCAATTGGAGCAGCATCAAACAGTCCTACAATATCAATTGCAACCTTTTCCCATGCAGCATCTGGAAGTGGAACTGGCTGTAATGGTGATGCACATGTTATTGCTGTCTTATCATGTAATTGACATGTAACACATGATTTTATAGCTGCTTCCGTTTGAGAGTCCATTCCTGGCCACCAATACAAATATCTCAATCTTTGCTTAGTTCTAACAATCCTTTGATGGGTATCATGTGCCAAACTTATAAATATAGACTGCAATTCCTCTGGCACAAGTAAACTGTGTTCCCCGTAAGACATACCCATCATGGAAAGAGAGTTCGTCACATATTCTAAAATAAGGCAACAAAACAGGTTCAAGCTTTTTCTTATTACTAGGCCATCTACCTGTCAAAAATTCCCGTAACTTTTGTTGGATTGGAAATGCCAAACATGCAGCTAAGAATTGCTCTTTTGTAACTGCATTAAGTGCACTAGTAATGATAGCAACTACTTCTTCATCACTTTCCAATGAATTTTTAGTCCCTGGTCTATATTCCATTTCATATGTAAAAGACAGTAGTTTTGTTGACCATCTTGCGATGCGATTTCCTACTCGACCTATTCCCTTTGTGGTTAACAATGTTGTCAAGGGCTTATGGTCAGTACACAGTTTAAATACATGGCCCCATAGGTATGTTCTCCACTTTTCTGTAGCCCAAACACAAGCAAGCGCTTCTTTTTCAATAGATGAATATTTCCTCTCAGCTTCAGTAAGTGTTCTTGATGCAAATGCAACAGTCTTTTCCATCTTATCCTTATGGAGCTGTGTAAGTACTGCACCCAGTCCATAATCAGAAGCATCTGTTGTCAAAATTATTGGTAATGCAGGATTAAACAATGCAAGTGCAGGACTGTTCACAATCAACACTTTTACATTCTCAAAACTAGACTGTGCAGCCTTTGTCCAAATAAAATTTGATGTTCCTCTTAGCAGTTCACGAAGGGGCTCAACAATAGATGCATAATTAGGAATAAATGTTGCGTACCGAGAAGTAAGACCCAAAAAGGAACGTAAGGTTTGTACATCACTTAGGGGAGATGCCTCTAGCATTGCCAACACATGATCAGGATCAGGTTTCAATCCCTGTGGTGAAATTGTATGTCCAAGAAAAGAAAGCTCAGTTTGTCTAAACTTACATTTATCTGAATTAAGCTTCAAGCCCGCTGCAGTAATACAGCTCAATACAGATTGCAAATTACTTTCATGTTCCTCAGGAGTATTTCCAAACACAGTAATATCATCCAGATAACATTGGACCCCCTTTTGCTTCTTAAGGATTATTGACATCATCTTTTGGAAAGCACTAGGTGCTGATGCAAGTCCATAGGGGACACGTTTAAAACGGAATAATCCATCATGTGTAATAAATGCTGTAAGATCTCTGCTATCTTCATGCAACACAACTTGATGGTATGCACTCTGCAAATCAAGAGTTGAAAACATCCTTGCTCCCCGAAATTCTGCAAAAACTTCTTCTATATGTGGAAGAGGATGGCTATCAATCACAATAGCTTTATTTGGCTCCCTCAGATCTACACAAACACGAATATCACCATTCTTCTTCTTTGCCACTACTATAGGTGAAACCCATTCAGATGAATCCACCTCCTCATTAACATCTTGTTGCACCAATTTCTTAATCTCTTCAGAAACAGCATCTCTAATTGCAAATGGTAAACACCGTAACTTCTGGTGTACAGGTATCATATTTGGTTTCATTTTAACTTTATGGACAAACCCATGTGCACAACCAAGTTTTCCTTCACTTTGGTCTTCCAACACAGCTGAAACTGATGTTTGCTCTACAAAAGTACTTAACTGGGGAGGAACAACATGCCCATCAACTATTCCAAGATTCAATGCAGCAAATACATCCCTCCCAAGGATAGAAGTACCATCAGGAACAATGTAAATCTCTGCAGATGCACAACATTGCCCAAAAGTTACTTTTACAGGTAGACATCCACATACAGGAATTTGGTTCTTCAGATAACACACTAACTGCATTTTTGGTTTCATAAGTGGTATATCCCTGAAGTAATGGCGATACAATGATTCAGGTAATATAGAGACTGCTGAGCCAGTGTCCAACATTAATTCAACATCCTTTGATACTCCTGTAACAGAAATATTAACAGTACACATGATTTTTTCTACTGTATGTGTGGAACTAGTCCTGTCCACATTCAAAATAGTAACATCTGGTACTGTAACTACATGTACTTGCTGGTTATTACGACAACATACTTTAGCAAAATGTCCCGGTTTTTTGCAATAATTAAACTGAACATTCTTAGCCGAACATCCTGAGTGACTTGCAAGATGTTGTGAAGACCCACAACGAAAACAGTATTTAGTTTGACTTGGCTGATTTAATTGCTTTTGAACAGCTTTTTCTTCATCCTCCTCTATCTGCCTTCTATTTGAACACTTATGCCAGGGATCCACTGCTTGCACCACACCCCCTTTGTCCAAACTCATGAGTTTATCTTCTGCCAGGGCTGCCTCAATTTGAGTTGCAATTGTTATTGCTTTCTCTAATGTAAGATCTGTCTCTAGGAGTAAGTGTTCTCGTATACGAGGCAAAGATGTTTTCTCAATTAGCTGGTCTCTAATCATCTCTTCCGCCATATCTCCAAAGTTACACGACCTCATTAAGTCTCTCAAAGCAGCAGTATACTGTAACACCAACTCCCTCAGTTTCTGCTCACGCTGACGAAATTTGTAGCGGTTAGCTACCACATTCACTTTTGGCCCAAAAAAGTTCTTTAAAGCGATACATGCAGTCTCATATTTATCATCAGCAAGTGGAAGATTGTAAAATATCCATTGTCCTTCAACTCCCAAGCAATGAGTAAGCAACGCACATTTTCTTGCTTGAGGAAGTTCCTTATCGCTGACTGCCAACAAGTAGTTTTCAAACATCCGAATCCAGGAAGGGAATGCAATTGGAGGCTCACTTGGACTCTGAAGAAAAGGTGCTGGTGGGTTCAATGATAAAAGAGCCATTCTTCGTCACCAAAATGTTGTATTCAAAAAGAGGCAAGGTAAAAGTACAAATATAAATCCTTTATTTAAAGTATGCCTTGCAAGGCCGGCAGCATAGCCGTATGCCTGACTAAGCCCTCTGAAATTCTATCCCCAATCTCCCCTTATAGATTGCCCAGCCTTCAGCTGGATCTAATCCTTGCTCTCTTAAAGATACAGTACTATACCATCTCCACTGCAGTCTCTTGGATCCCTTGTTTGGTGTCACACTGGCTGCTTTTCAGCTCTCTGGTACACAGGTCAATCTTAGGGACAAGTTACATATTTGGCAGAAGATCAGCATTTTCACATTTAAGAACTCTTGGATAGATGACGCCTGGACCTAGTAATTTCTTTGTTTTCACTTTGTCAATAAGGTATAGAATTTCACTTCCTGTCATCACCACTTGCACCATGTCCTCAGAAACCCTTCAGGCATGGATACCTCTGACCAAGATCTTCTTTTGTGAAGAAAGATGCAAACAATTCCGTTTCTCTGTGATCTCCTCATCCTCCTTCTGTACTCCTTTAACTCCATCACCATCCAATGCCCCAGCTCCTTCCCTGTTTCTGCTGTATTTAAGGGTGACACAATTTGCAGATGACACAAAATTGGGTGGGATAGCTAATACCCTGGAAGACAGAAACAAACTTCAAAGTGATCTTGATAGGCTGGAGTGCTGGGCTGAAAACAACAGGATGAAATTTAATAGGGATAAATGCCAAGTTCTACATTTAGGGAATAGAAACCAAATGCACAGTTACAAGATGGGGGACACTTGGCTCAGCAATACTACAAACGAGAAAGATCTTGGAATTGTTGTAGATCACAAGCTGAATATGAGCCAACAGTGCGATATGGCTGCAAGAAAGGCCAATGCTATTTTGGGCTGCATTAATAGAAGTATAGCTTCCAAATCACGTGAGGTACTGGTTCCTCTCTATTCGGCCCTGGTTAGGCCTCATCTAGAGTATTGCGTCCAGTTCTGGGCTCCACAATTCAAGAAGGACGCAGACAAGCTGGAGCGTGTTCAGAAGAGGGCAACGAGGATGATCAGAGGTCTAGAAACAAAGCCCTATGAAGAGAGACTGAAAGAACTGGGCCTGTTTAGCCTGGAGAAGAGAAGATGGAGGGGAGACATGATAGCAGTCTTCAAATACTTAAAAGGTTGTCACACAGAGGAGGGCCAGGATCTCTTCTCGATCCTCCCAGAGTGCAGGACACGGGATAACGGACTCAAGTTAAAGGAAGCCAGATTCCGGCTGGACATCAGGAAAAACTTCCTGACTGTTAGAGCAGTGCGACAATGGAATCAGCTACCTAGGGAGGTTGTAGGCTCTCCCACACTAGAGGCATTCAAGAGGCAGCTGGACAAGCATCTGTCAGGGATGCTTTAGGGTGGATTCCTGCATTGAGCAGGGGGTTGGACTCGATGGCCTTGTAGGCCCCTTCCAACTCTGCTATTCTATGACTCTATGATTCTAGGGTGGTTTTTTTTAAAATGGTCAGTCTTAATGTTATTAATGATATCTTCCTCAAAATCCCCCCTTTCCCCATCTCTTATTGTATTTCCATTGTGCAAGTTCTGGTTCCCTTTTGTTCTCTTCATTTGGGCAAAGCCTTGTTGCCACTGCTAGCTAACTATGGCAGTGACCTCTTGGACTTGGTGCTACCTTTCCTAACCTGTGATATACATTTTAGGCAAGCTTCCATTATTGTGGTTTTGTGTGACCCACCAAGGATTTGGGAGACATCTGACTCCCCCTTGACTTTCCCTTTCAACTTCCTGTTTACCAAACCCCTCATTTTAAAGAAGTTTCCTCTAAACGCACTTTGCAGTGGGTCCCAAATGAGGAGGGAAAACCGATCCTGTTGTTTGGAACCATTACATATGCATAGGTCTGAAACTTAGCACAAGCAAAGATAATTGCAGGTTGCAGGGAGAGAAACCTGCCCCCAGACTAAGCCCAGCATTGTCAAGGCATCAAGCACCCAATCAGGATATTGCTGCTTAAAAAGGACAGAGTGACAGAGAAACCGAAGGAAGAGAAGCTAAAATGACACCAAAAGCTCCAGAGAGCCAAACACGGGGGGAGGGGGGGCAAAGGTGAAGGAGCTGGGGCGTGTTTGTTTATTTATTTGTCATGTTTTTATGCTGCTCCTTAGCCAAAAAGGGCTTCCAGAGCAGCTTACATATAATCAATTAAACAAGACGCATCTGGTGGGCCTGGCTGACCCGGCCTGTTGCAACAAGAAGGTGGACAGTCAGGTTCAAGAACAAGGTACCACGAACTGCTGAGGGGGCTTTCTTCAGCCCCTGAACCAAGGCCCTGGGGAGGCATTTTGGGGACTAGCATCCTTGGGTGAGGCACTTGTGAGGGATTGGTCAAGTGTCTGCTGAGTTCACCATTTTTCCGGCTGCCTCCATCTTAAGCAGCAAACCCAACGCTGGCACAAAATGAGCAGCCCTGTGGCCTCCATCTGGGCGCAGCACAGGGACATCCTCTGTGGTCTCAAGCAGAAATTATGCAGGCTCAGCTCCACCCAAAGGCAGAGCCCATTGCAACCTCCCCCCACCCCCCATCAGCCACCAACCCCATGGGCTGAAAAGTAAAACAATCCCAGGGGATGCTCCAGGCCTTGGTGCCTAGTGCAGGCACTAAGGCAGCAGGTGGAAAAATGCGCCAGGACGGTTCAATGGACCAAAGCATCATCAGTGGCAGCAAGGACCAGACCCACTGTTGTAGAGGAAGGCAGCAGCCAGGGGCCTTCAGTGGTCCCACCCCACCCCACAGGTTCTCAAGCCCCAAGTGAATTCTCCCATGAGTATCACACTCCCCCAGTCTGCCAAGCAGCTGCTGGGTGAGCACCACTGGGAGAAAGGGGAAGGTAGGGTCAACCCTCCCCCCATGAATGGGGGTGGTCAAGGGGGGCTGGCCTTCCTACCAGCAGCCCAGGACCCTGACCTCATTCAGCTATTGGAGCAAAAGTGGTTGATAAGCACCTTCCCTCCCTCTCAGGGCTGTTTTTAGGGGCAGGCAAAATGGGCGGCCCCCAGGGGGTCCAGAGCACCAGGCAGCACCCAGGGAGGCAGCAGTAGTCTTGGCCAGGCCAGGCAAAGTGTACAGGAGCTGCATTGGCCAGGCCAGGCCAATCCCAACATTTCCCCTAGTGTGAGAGGCAGCAAGCTGAATTAATCAGCTTACAAACTTTGGGGAGTGCATAGCCAATGAGGGCACTGGAGTGGTTAGAGCCCCCCCCCATACTCCAGGCCACTGTTGGCTCCTCGACCCTCTGTCGTGTTCAGCTTGCTGCCACTCTCACACTCGGGAAAACAGCGTGGTTTAAAAGGGCCCCAACGACAGCCTGGACTGGCCAACACCACACTTCCCTTTACTGCAGGCTGGGGGTTCCTTTGCCCCTATCTCTCTCCCTCCCATGCAACTATCCTCCCCACTAAAAAAACCACCTTTGTGCCAAGGTAGTTGATGCACTGGAGCTTTGCTCTGACAACCTTGGCAAATGAACTTAAGGTGCCCATTTGTTCCCTTCTTACTACTGAGTGTGATGGGAGTGGGAATAAGCGACGGATGGAACAGGAGGAGGGTGGGGGTGGGGGGTAATTAGCTGGTAGTAAATTTCTGTTGGTTTCAAGCACAGAGGTGATTTTCGGACGCTCAGAGCCTGCTGGCCGTGCTGCTTTCCCTTGATTAATCAAGTCCTCCTTACTGCGAGTAGAGAGATGCATCTGCTGGATTCTTACACTGTGCTGCTTCACAGCGTTACTTCCAAGGCGTTATGGAGAAGGCGGCTGTGAAGATGCTCAGTGAAGGGAGGGAATTTGGATGCTCTTCCCGTTTTGCCACTATCATGATCTCCAGCGCCTCTTCTTGCTGCTGGGTTCCAAAGACCGCTTTTCAATGTAGTTGCTCTGAGGGTACCATGATTATTTCTTATCAGCGTCCTTTCGTGTGTCTGTGTGGGTTCCCGCTCGCACCTGATTTTAATAAAGTCACTTGCTTGCCGGGAGAGTTGTGAGGGAACAGGAGCGGGTGTGTCCAAAGAGATGCTCTTGTGCAGTGTGTGGATTCTCTCCCCACCCCCATATAAACAGAAAGGGAAGATGTGAAAGTGGTCCCAAGTTGCAGGATGGGAACCAGAGGTGGCTCTCAGGGCTGGACAGGTTGAAGACCTCTGGTTTAAAGGCACCTGCGTCCACAGCGCTCCAGACAAATGTTCGAAGCACCTTCATAGAATCATAGAATAGCAGAGTTGGAAGGGGCCTACAAGGCCATCGAGTCCAACCCCCTGCTCAATGCAGGAATCCACCCTAAAGCATCCCTGACAGATGGTTGTCCAGCTGCCTCTTGAATGCCTCTAGTGTGGGAGAGCCCACAACCTCCCTAGGTAGCTGATTCCATTGTCGCACTGCTCTAACAGTCAGGAAGTTTTTCCTGATGTCCAGCCGGAATCTGGCTTCCTTTAACTTGAGCCCGTTATTCCGTGTCCTGCACTCTGGGAGGATCGAGAAGAGATCCTGGCCCTCCTCTGTGTGACAACCTTTTAAGTATTTGAAGAATGCTATCATGTCTCCCCTCAATCTTCTCTTCTCCAGGCTAAACATGCCCAGTTCTTTCAGTCTCTCTTCATAGGGCTTTGTTTCTAGACCTCTGATCATCCTGGTTGCCCTCTTCTGAACACGCTCCAGCTTGTCTGCGTCCTTCTTGAATTGTGGAGCCCAGAACTGGACGCAATACTCTAGATGAGGCCTAACCAGGGCCGAATAGAGAGGAACCAGTACCTCACGTGATTTGGAAGCTATACTTCTATTAATGCAGCCCAAAATAGCATTGGCCTTTCTTGCAGCCATATCGCACTGTTGGCTCATATTCAGCTTGTGATCTACAACAATTCCAAGATCTTTCTCGTTTGTAGTATTGCTGAGCCAAGTGTCCCCCATCTTGTAACTGTGCATTTGGTTTCTATTCCCTAAATGTAGAACTTGGCATTTATCCCTATTAAATTTCATTCTGTTGTTTTCAGCCCAGCACTCCAGCCTATCAAGATCACTTTGAAGTTTGTTTCTGTCTTCCAGGGTATTAGCTATCCCACCCAATTTGGTGTCATCTGCAAATTTGATCAGCGTTCCCTGCACCTCCTCGTCCAAATCATTAATAAAAATGTTGAAGAGCACTGGGCCCAGGACTGAGCCCTGCGGCACCCCACTCGTTGCCTCTCCCCAGTTTGAGAAGGTTCCATTGATAAGTACTCTTTGAGTCCGATTCTGTAGCCAACTGTGGATCCACCTAATAGTTGTTCCATCTAGCCCACTTTTAGCTAGTTTGTTAATCAGAATGTCATGTGGTACTTTGTCAAAAGCTTTGCTGAAGTCAAGATATATGACGTCCACAGCATTCCCACAGTCCACAAGGGAGGTTATCCTATCAAAAAATGAGATCAAATTAGTCTGACAGGATTTGTTCCTGACAAATCCATGTTGGCTTCTAGTAATCACTGCATTGATTTCAAGGTGTTTACAGATTGACTTCTTTATAATCTGCTCCAGAATTTTCCCAGGGATGGATGTCAGACTGACTGGTCTGTAGTTCCCAGGTTCCTCCTTTTTGCCCTTTTTGAAGATAGGGACAACGTTAGCCCTCCTCCAGTCATCCGGCACCTCACCCGTCTTCCATGATTTTGCAAAGATAATAGACAAAGGTTCTGAGAGTTCTTCCGCTAGCTCCTTCATTACTCTTGGATGCAGTTCATCGGGCCCTGGAGATTTGAACTCATTCAAGGAAATTAGGTGTTCTTTGACCATTTGTTTATCAATCTCAAACTGCAATCCTGCCCCCTCAACTTTTGCTTCACTTTTTCCAGGGGGGTCATAGACCCGCTTTTGGGAGAAGACCGAGGCAAAGTAGGAATTGAGCACTTCAGCCTTTTGTTTGTCATCTGTTATCAATTTGCCATCCTCATTAAGCAGTTGAACCACCATTTCTTTCCTCTGTCTTTTACTACTCACGTATCTGAAGAAAGCCTTTTTATTGCTTTTAGCATCCCTCGCTAATCTCAGCTCATTCACAGCTTTAGCCTTCCTGACGCCATTTCGGCACTTCTGCGCCACTTGTCTGTACTCTTCTTTTGTAGCCTGGCCTTCCTTCCACTTCCTATATGTATCCCTTTTTGTTTTCAGTTCATCAATAAGCTTTTTGTGGAGCCACATTGGTTTCCTCTGTTGTCTTCTATCTTTTCTCCTTGTTGGAATTGTTTGTAACTGTGCCTTTAAAATTTCATTTTTTAGATACTCCCACCCATCCTGCACTCCTTTTCTCTTTAGGCTCCCTTGCCACGGGACCTTACTTATTATAGTTCTGAGTTTTTTAAAATCAGCTTTCCTAAAATCCAGAGTACGTGTATGGCTACGCTCGACTTCTGTCTCCTTCATAATCAAGAATTCAAGTATGACGTGGTCACTTTCCCCCAGAGTTCCCGTAACTGCCACTTTATCCACTAAGTCATCCCTATTGGTCAATAACAAGTCAAGGATTGCCGATCCTCTAGTTCCTTCCACCACTTTCTGTAGGAGAAAGTTATCACCCATACATGTCAGGAATTTCTTGGAAGGGCCGCTTTTGGCAGTAATGGTCTCCCAACAGATATCAGGGTAATTGAAGTCCCCCATCACTACTACATCACACTTCCTTGAAACAGTGGTAATTTGTTTCTCAAAAGTTTCGTCCTCATCTTCTCCTTGATTGGGTGGTCGGTAGTAGACTCCGATTATCATATTCTTTTTATTCCTAGCCCCATTTATTTTAATCCAGACGCTCTCGACGGGGCTCCCAATCTCATCCGCCTGTATTTCTGTGCAGGGATAGGTATTTTTAACATATAGTGCAACTCCACCTCCCTTTCTATTTCTTCTGTTCTTTTTGAACAAGTTATATCCTTCAATTGCTATATTCCAGTCATGGGAGTCATCCCACCAAGTTTCAGTTATACCTATCAAGTCGTATTTGCCTTCATGTAATAAGAGTTCAAGTTCATTCTGTTTGTTTCCCATGCTCTGGGGATTAGTATAGAGACATCGAAGACCATGTGTTTTATAGTCTGGCTTTGTTCCTACCTTGTTGCAGACACTATTTTGGGACACTGTTGGAGCTGTTCTCTGTACTGTGGTGCATTGGCCTTCATCCATTGTTGCCTCAAAATTTACGTCTCCCACCCCCGTAAGATTCAGTTTAAAGCCCTCCTGATGAAGTTCTTCATGCTGTGGCCGAACTCATTCTTTCCAGCCCTTGTGAGGTGCAACCCATCTCTTGCCAGCAGTCCATGTTCCAAGTAGCGTAGCCCGTGGTCCCAGAATCCAAAACTCTCACGACGGCACCACTTTCGAAGCCAGTCGTTCATCCGGAGTATTTTTCTTTCCCTTTCTAATCCTCTTCCAAGAACCGGGAGGATGGATGAGAAAACTACCTGGGCCCCAAAGTTCTTCAGTTTCCTTCCCAGAACTTCAAAGTCTGAAATGATTTCTTCATAGCTCTGCTTGGCGACATCATTTGTTCCCACATGGATGAGAAGAAAGGGGTATGTGTCCGTTGTCTTTATGAGTTTCGGTAACCTTTCAGTCACATCTCTAAAAGGTTATCGAAACTCATAAAGACAACGGACACATACCCCTTTTTTCGAGCACTGACAAAGCAACATTGAAGTAATTAAAAACAGAAGATATCAATACTCCAGGAAACTTGTGTCGCCCAGATTTCATGCTGGTCTGTGACTAATAGCGGTAGCGTGAGTGGGGGAGGGGAGAATTGTATCTTGCTATGGGGCCAAAATATCTTGAGGTGGCCCTGGTCCCTCGCCAACCCTCTCTCTGGGAGGCCACTCCCTCATCCCAAAGATGCGGAGACAGGTTGTGAAGGGTTAGTCAGGAGTGAAAAGAATGTACTCTGCGCATACTCAGAAAGCATGCTCAAAAAGCTCATTTGTCTTTATCTGTTCTAAGGCAAGAACCAGAGCTGCATTGCACTGGCTCGCCCAGCAAGGCAGAGGGGCCCTGCTGGCTGCCATCCTTCGACCCTACAAGACGCCAGTCCTCAAGGTGGGTAAAAGCCTTCCCTTTATGACCCTTTGCATTTTGCTTTTTTAAAAAAACAACTATTTTAATGTGTTTTATTCTGTTTTTATTTTATCTTGTACATCTCTCTGAAATTTTGAATGGGGAGCGGAATATAAATGTTGTAAATAAATAAATAAAACAGCAGCAGCATCGACGGAGAGACGCCGCCACCGCGGCTGGAGGAAGCGGGAATGCCCGGACGCGGCTCCGGGGAGGCGGTGGCGCCGTGGTCCCGCGGGCTCCAGGAGGGGTGGAGGAGAGGGGGCGCCCCCGCCCCCAGGCAACCCCTCCCCGTGAGGCGGTGTCGCTCGCTCGCCCACCCGCCCGGCCTTCCGTCGGTGGCCCGGCCCCCTCTCAGCTCCGCCTCTGCCACTCAGTCGGCCGGCGGCGGGCGCTGCTTCCCGGCCGGCCTCGCGTGCTGCTGCTGCTGCCGCTGCTGCCGGCGGGCGCGTCTGTCTCGCTGGAGAGGCGTGGGCTGCCCGAGCATCCCAGCGCCGCCCGGCAAGGAGCGGAGGGCGGGCAGGGAGCCTGGGCACATGCCGCCGTCGGCCGCCCAGGCATCGCGGCGGAGCTCTTGAGCCGCCCCTCGCGGAGGGCTGCGCTCGGGAGCGGCTTGTGGCGGACGGGGGTCTTGGGAGGGGGGGCGGCGAGTCCCGCCACTGCCGCCCTGGCCACGTGCCTGCCGGTGGCTGATCCCGCGAGGCTCGTCTTGGGGGGGGGGGGGGCGCGTGCTAATTGATCTCTCCCGACGGCCTACGGGGCCCGCCGAACTCTTCTAGACGGGCCTTTGCCACTGCGGGTTCCTTGGAAAGGGAAGAAGGACGGACGCGGTGGGGCTGCACGTGTGAAACGGGTGTCGAGCCAGGCCAAGGTAAGTGCTTCCGCGGGGCGGCTCAGAGTTTGCTCGGGGACGCGGCGGGGCTTCGTCAGCAGCTTTAGCGTGACCGAAGAAGTTCTTTGCGGGAAAGTCTCGGGATGGAGCTCTTGGCCAGGAAGGGGGGGGGAGCAGCGGCGGCTGGAAACGGCGCCCAAGAGGAGCGGGGGACGGGCAGAGCTGGGGGGGGGGGGCTTGGCCGACCGCCCGTCACTCGCAGCAGCAGCCGAGCCCGTCCCTTTGGGGCGCGTTCCCCGGCTGGCCCGCCGGAAGGCGAGCCTGAGGCTGAGCGCAAGAAGGGCGTCGGAAGCCCGTCGGGGCCCCTGGTGCGCCACGAGCCTCCTCCCTCGCTACCTGCAGGGGGTGCCCTTTTCCCGGGGCGGGTTGGGGAGCGCTCCGTGGGAGCCGATGGCGGTCTCTCCCGCCCTGCTCAGGGCCAGCCCCCAAGGTTTGGGTGCCTGAGGCCAGAGAGGCCCATTGGCACCTGCCACCGCCCCTTGGGCAGCTCCTCTGCATGCCAGTGGGGCAGCTGCCGCTCCCCTGGATCCTGCCCTCTGCTGCTGTAACCCTTAAAGCCCCCTGCCCTCCTTTGATGCCTGCCACCCCCGAGGGCCTGGAAGCGGGGCTCCCGGGGGAGAGTTGGTGGCCGGCGGGCCACTTGCTTTGGGTGGGTGGGTGGGCTTGCAGCTGACCCCAAGGACTGGCTCCTCCTGCCTGCCCTCCACTTGCCAGTGGGCAGGGCAGGGCAGGGCCCATGGCCATGGTGTGGTCAAAGGCAGCAGGTGTCCAAGTGGATAGTTGCCCAGGAAGTTCAACACTTGACTTCACAAGAGGAAGCGACTCAAAAAGAAGAGCTTGAAGGGGGGGGGGGGAAGCGAAGATGGGCAACTCTCCAGACCACTTGGGGGCTGCCCAAAGCCAGGATCACAGCCGCTCACCTAGAATGAATCCTGCAAGTGGGGAAAGACCAGTGCAAGAGGCCACCAGCACAGTTAGCATGAGAGGACAACGGAAAGGCAACACTTGGCAAAGAACTGCAAACGGACAACAAGGGATGTGAAAAACAAAGAATCTAAAGAGCAGATTATGAAGAGCATCAAGACCAGCTCCCCCCCACCCCAAATCCTTTCACCACATGGAACAGGAATGCAGCTGGGCAAGGTAGCGAGAGAGCTGGGAACCCAAAGGGTTCCACACTGGTGCACCACAGGAGGAGGAGGAGGGGGGAGGAGGAACTTTCAGAGCCAGCCTTCTCTGTGCAAGATGGATCAGGGCCGGGAGCAACGTTGCCCAGAAGGGAAGCAAATGGCAGCGAGAAGAGCTGAAGGGCTCCCAGACGAAAAGATCCCAGTGTCCAGACTTCGAGAACTCAGATGTGAAACTGCTGGTCTTCTTCCAACAAAAAATTGTACTTGCTCCTAAAGTTGTGCCATTTTTGATGGAAAGGCTGGATATAAATGTGATAAGTACAAAAAAATAAGATTGGCCTTTTGAGGACTGAAAGTGGCCAGAATAATGCCAGTTTCTAAAAAGGAGTCCAGCATAGGGTGGGGCAGTAATAAAGCAAATTTTGGACTGGCTAGCCAAACAATAACATTATTAAAGCATTATTAAAGATAGTAATTCCTAGGGTGCCTTGCTGTTGGACACACACACACTCCCGCCACCGCCGGTGCCAGTCTGACAGGCATCTTCCTTGATGGTGTCTCTGTGCCTGTTAAAAAGTCCTCTGTTTACCCTGGCATTGCTGATTTCAACCCCTAGCTTAGATTTTTCTGTTTTGATTTTCATTGTTTTCATGATTTTGTACACTGCCCTGTGATTTGCTAATGAAGACCAGTATATAAATAGTTTCATTAAATAAAATAATAACTAAAATAAGATAAAAATATCAAGCATATAGAAGGACAAGTCTTGCGTAAGAATCAAGATGGCTTCCGCCGCATCAAGGCCTGTATCACCTTTTTGAGTTGTTTCAGAGTGTCAACTTAGGAGTGATGTGGTAAACATTGTTTACTAGGGCTTTTGGGTGAGGTAGAGTATCTATCTCACCAAAGACTCCTGAGTGAGCTTTGGGGTAAGGATAGAGATCCTCTTAAGCCTCAGTGTCTAGTTCACAGAAGCAGAGAGTAGGAATAAACGGATAGTCCTTACCATGTAGCGATGCAGGACACGGAATAACGGGCTCAAGTTAAAGGAAGCCAGATTCCAGCTGGACATCAGGAAAAACTTCCTGACTGTTAGAGCAGTACGACAATGGAACCAGTGACCTAGGGAGGTCGTGAGCTCTCCCACACTAGAGGCATTCAAGAGGCAGCTGGACAACCATCTGTCAGGGATGCTTTAGGGTGGATTCCTGCATTGAGCAGGTGGTTGGACTCGATGGCCTTGTAGGCCCCTTCCAACTCTGCTATTCGATGATTCTATGTGAACAGTCCCTCCTCTCTGAGGATCTGTGTTGGGACCTGTGCTTTTTAACATGTTCATAAATGACCTAGAATTTGGGGTGAGCAGTGAGGTGGCCAAATTTGTTGATGACACCAAATTATTTAGAGTGGGTAAAACAAAAGGGCCCTGTGAAGAGTTCCAAAAGTACCTCCCCATACTGTGTGAACAGATTCTGTAGAAAGGGCTCCCCTTGAATCCTCCCTTCTTAGGGGAAGGGATCCTGGCTTTCAGGCCATCCTGCTGGGTGCCATAGGCTGCCCACAGGCCCTCCCCATCTTTCCACCCCCTTTCCTCCCCCTAACCAGGTGCCATCCAAGCTGGGGCACAGCTCCAGGGCTGGGAAGGAAACTGCCCTGCAGGTGAGCAGGTAGCAACCTGGGTGGCATGTGGATCAGAACCATAAATTCTGCTGCTGTGGGATCGGAGGGGGGCTCTGGCAGGCTCCCCTCTTCCTCAACTTGGCACAGGATAATAATTCCTCCTAGGCCTGAGGCCCCTTCTGCTTAGAGAATGGCTGGTCTTCCGCTCGCTCAGCACTTGGGAACTTTGCTCGTTAGCCGGGCAGGAGAACTCTGGGAGGCGGTGCTGAGTTTGCAACTTGCTTCTTGCCTGAGCGAGGTGATGGCACAGCAGGCGGGGAGGGGAGGAGAATGCGGCTGGAAAGGAGGGTGGCCTTTCTGCTGGCCTAGCTCTCTTGCAAGGCAGCACCGGCCTTGAGCCCTGCGAGGCGAGCAGGGTCTGCCGGTCCATCCTGATTGTGCAGAGGAGAGTGTGGACGGGCCTGGCTATGTCCAAGCTGAGGATGCGATGGGAAGCAGTGCTGGGGCGGGGGAGGCACCCCCTCTTGGCTTCATCTTCATCCTTTCCCAGAATAATAAAGAGGAGGGGTGGGTATCGCTCTGTTCTTTTGCTTTCTCAGCAAAGCCCTGTCCTGGCCCACTGGTTGTACCTTGGAGAACATCAGAGGAGCAACACCACCAAGCAAAGCAGCCCTGGGTGGGGCTGGTGTTGCAGCTGCTGCTGCTGCCTGCCCTCCTCAGCACCCCTCCCATCCTCTCCTGCATGCTGCCTTCACTGAGGCTGTCACGGGGCTGGGAGAAGCAGCCGATATCAGTGGCTCAGGGAGGTGAGGCTGGCAGAGCAGCAGCTGTCTTAGAATCATAAAATAGTAGAGTTGGAAGGGGCCTATGAGGCCATCGAGTCCAACCCCCTGTTCAGTGCCATTGGTTCCATTGTCGTTCTGCTCTTACAGTCAGGAAAGTTTTCCTGATGTCCAGCTGGAATCTGGCTTCCTGTAACTTGAGCCCATTAGTCTGTGTCCTGCACTCTGGGAGGATTGAGAAGAGATCTTGGTCCTTCTCTGGGTGGCTCCCTCCTTGGGGAGCGTCCCTGGCCATGGCATTCAGCAGGAGTGTTTCACCAGCAGGGAAAGAGCTTTCTCTTTCAGTCTCAGGTCCGGATTCCATTTTGGAAAAGCTTGGGTGTGTGTGTCTCCATTCCAGTGGTGGGGGTGACCGAAGGCAAAAGGAGTGGGAGGGGCCACAAAGACGCCAGCGGTTTTCAGCTCAAAGTTCTTACCACCCACAGCTCAGCCTCAGGAGAGGCATTTCCACCTTTTAGGATGAGGGAAACATAGAATCATAGAATCATAGAATAGTAGAGTTGGAAGGGGCCTATAAGGCCATCGAGTCCAACCCCCTGCTCAATGCAGGAATCCACCCTAAAGCATCCCTGACAGAGGGTTGTCCAGCTGCCTCTTGAAGGCCTCTAGTGTGGGAGAGCCCACAACCTCCCTAGGTAACTGATTCCATTGTTGTACTGCTCTAACAGGAAGTTTTTTCTGATGTCCAGCTGGAATCTGGCTTCCTATAACTTGAGCCCGTTATTCTGTGTCCTGCACTCTGGGATGATTGAGAAGAGATCCTGGCCCTCCTCTGTGCGATAACCTTTTAAGTATTTGAAGAGTGCTATCACGTCTCCTCTCAATCTTCTGCACAAACACTGCACAAAGCCAGGTAGTCATGTCATGGTTAGTTGTCAGGGGAAAGGGGTGGGGCCATTTGGGGAGCCTCAGAGAGAGGGACAGACAGATAGACAGACAGACTTGAGGCTCTACACCCTCCCACTCCACGTTGGCCCACGGCCTTCATAGCAGTCCTTGCTGGTGCTTCTCCCGCCAGCTTCACCAGTCCTCTGGCCTGCACAGAGAACTAGGGGGAGGGGAGGGCCCCCGCCTTCCTGATGTCCCTGGCCCCACGTTCTCCGTGAGGTACGGAGAACTTGTGGAGGGGGCTCTGTGCTTCCTGAGGAGCAGCCAGGGCAGGTTTCATCAGGCAGAAAATGGTGGTTCCTTCAGCAATCTGGAGCTCACACTGGGGTCTGGAGAGGAGAGGGATCTCAGGCGGACGCTGGAGCTGGATCTCACCCCAGGCCTCTCAAGCCCAGGTCCCATTTCCCACAGTGGCCAATCTGGTGCCGCAATGAGAAGCCCATGAGCAGAGCGAGTCCAACCCCCTGCTAGCCTCATCATCCGTGATTTGTCTCATCCCCTTTGGAAACGGCCTGAGGGGGTGGCTGACACTCACCTTGTGGTAGCAAACACTATAGTCTGCGCTGCGTGAAAAGGTCCTTCCTTTGGCCTGTCCAGTATCTTCCACCATTCATCTTCACTGGATGACTCACAGAATCATAGAATAGTAGAGTTGGAAGGGGCCTATGAGGCCATCAAGTCATTGCAGGAATCCACCCTAAAGCTTCCCTGACAGATGCCTGTCCAGCTGCCTCTTGAAGGCCTCTGGTGTGGGAGAGCCCACAACCTCCCTAGGTAACTGATTCCATTGTCGTACTGCTCTAACAGTGGACTTCATAAGGCCTTAGTCCCCCCTCCACAAAAAAACCCTCCCAATACACTTCTTTCACACCCTGAATAATATTGCACACCTCTGTCATGTCCTCCCTTACTTGCCTTTTTAAAAACTGAATAGTCCCAAAGCTTGTAACCTTTCCTCCTCGGGGAGTTGCTCTAGCTCCCTAATCATTTTGGTTGCCTGTTTCTGCTTCATCCCCGGCTCTAGAATAGGCTTTTCAAGGTGTAGTGACCAGAAGTGCACAATTATTCCAAATGTGATTGCACTATAGGTTTATATAAAGGCATTCTGACGTTGGCAGTTTTATTTTCATTTCATTTCCAAATGATCCCTAAATGGAATTTGGCTTTAATTTTGTTTTTCTTACAACAGCTACATGGTTCATACATTTTCATCATTCATTGTCATAGGCCCAAAATTTCTCACCTGGTCAGTCACTGCTGGCTCGGATTCCATCTGCATATACGTGAAGTTGGGAGGTTTTGCCCCAATGTGCATCATTTTACACTTGCTTACACCAAACTGTATTTGCCATCTTAATGCCTATTCAGCACCCATTTTGAGGAGGCCCTTTTGGAGCTCTTCCTTGTCCACTTTTGTTTTAACTGCACTAAATAATTTGATGTCATCAGCAAACTCAGCCACCTCCCTGGTCCCTCCAAACTCCAGCCCATTTATGATAGGGTGACCCTATGGAAAGGAGTACATGGCTCCTATATCTTTAACAGTTGTATAGAAAAGGGAATTTTGTTTTTAATGTTCATTGTTTTTAATTTTTGTAAACCACCCAGAGAGCTTCAGCTATGGAGCAGTATATAAATGTAATAAATAAATAAAATAAATAAATAAAATTTCAGCAAGTGTCATTTGCATGCATGTTGCACCTGCTGAAATTCCCTCTTCATCATAACAGTTAAAGCTACAGGAGCCCTGCCTTCTTTTGTATCTGGTCACTCTAGTTTAAGCCCCCTTTATGACTGCAATGGTTTGGAACATGTGGACAGTGACCAGATACAAAAGAGAACAGGGATCCTGCAGCTGTAACTTGTGATGATGAGGGAATTTCACCAGGTGCCACATGCATACAAATGACATCTGCTGAAATTTCCTTTTCTATACAATTGTAAAAGATACAGGAGCCCTATTCTCCTTTCCAGATGGTCACCCTAATTTATGAACAAGTTTAAAAGCACAGGTTCTGAACCACCTTCAAAGGCAGCCCTACGTAGCGTGCATTGCAGTAATCTAACTTTCAGGTTACCAGAGCATAGACTACTGAAGCCGGACTATCCCTGTCCAGATAGGGACATAGCTGGGCCACTAGCCAAAGCTGGTAGAAGCCACTGAGGCCACCTGACCCTCAAGTGACAGAGATGGCTGCAGGAGAAACCCCAAGCTATGGACCTGAACCTTCAGAAGGCATGTAGCCCCATCCAGAACAGGCTGAGCGCCCTCCATCTGGTCAGAAGAGCCACCCACTAACAGCACCTCAGTCTTACTTGGATTGAGCTTTGGTTTCTTAACCCCTGTTCGGTCCAGTCCATTGTCACAGCCAGGCACCGATTGAGCACATCCACAGCCTCACCTGTTGAGGATGAAAAGGAGAAATAGAGCTGGGCATCATCACCGCACTGATGGCAGCACTCAGTGGTCTCATGTCAATGTTGGACAGCATGGGGGACAAAACTGACCCCCGAGGAACCGTGTGCTGCGGAATCCATGGAGCTGAGCTAATATCCCCCAAATAGCAGTTTTTGGAGCTGACCACTGCAGTACTTCCCGGTCCCAGAGAAGGCGGTCATCCCAAATGGAAGCCATGGCCTGAAGGTATCGAAAGCCACCCAGAGATCAAGGAGAATCAACAAGGTCACACTCCTCCAGTCTCTCTCCCAACATGGGTCATCGTACAATTTTATTTTATTTATTTATTTATTACATTTTTATACCGCCCAATAGCCGAAGCTCTCTGGGCGCTTCACAAAAATTAAAACCATCATAAAACAACCAACAAGTTAAAAATACAAATACAAAATACAATATAAAAAGCACAACCAGGATAAAACCACGCAGCAAAATTGATATAAGATTAAAATACAGAGTTAGAACAGTATAATTTAAATTTAAGTTAAAATTAAGTGTTAAACTACTGAGTGAATAAAAAGGTCTTCAGCTGGCGACGAAAGGAGTACAGTGTAGGCGCCAGGCGGACCTCTCTGGGGAGCTCATTCCACAACCGGGGTGCCACAGCGGAGAAAGCCCTCCTCCTAGTAGCCACCTGCCTCACTTCCTTTGGCAAGGAAGGTGGCCAAGGCTGTTTCTGGGCCAAAACCTGGCCTGAACCCTGGCTGAAATCATGGATCCAGATAACCAGTCTCAGACAAGAGCATCTGGGGCTGGTTGGCCACAACCCACTCAGAAAGAGGGGTGGGGGGCAGGGGTGGGGACTTGGGCAGGGACTGGAGCATGTGTCCCTCTAAGTCCTCCATGAGCCATTTCTTATCAAGCCAATGTCAGGGGTGCCTGCATCACTCTTTCTGCATGTCACAGAAGACTTAGAGGATGTACCACCAGTCCAGAAGCTGGAGGAGGACTTTATGTTCACTCTCCGACAAGAACAGAACAGTCACAGGAAGCTGCATTGTCTTGAATGTCCATTGAAGGACATCCAGCACGATTGAAGGCACCTTGAAGACTTGTGCCTGCCCCTTCCTAAATTTGGAAAAGTTGGATGAATTGTATCTCTGCACATGCACACACCTGCTGCTGCTGCTGCTGCTGCTGCCGCCCACAACAAGGCCTTCCTGTGGCAGAAGGAAATGGTGCTGCCAGCCTTGAAATGCCAGAGCACAGGCAAGTGTCATGTTCACGTGCCATCCTGTCCTCCTGGGCACAAGTCAACCTGGCACCCCTGGCTCAAGGGGAGATGCATCTCCCTCCTGCCCTGTGCCGCCTTGGCAGTGCTCTGCAGGGAGCACCCTGGCTGAGATGCGGCCACGTGCCTGGGGACGGGTGGGGCGAGAGCGTTTCTCCCTCGGTGGCCACTCGCATGGCTGCTTCCAGAGAAGTGGATCAGGGTGTGGGGGTGTGTGGGGGTGAGCATCCAAGGCAGAGCTCTCCCTCGGGCCACCGCACGCTCTCCCATGCCCCGTCGAGCCTCGCGAGGAGCCAGTGCCAGGCTGGGTGCATGGAGAGGCTGGCTGTGAGGATTCGTGAAACGTGCCTCTTGCTCTCCTGCCCTTTGCTTCGGCCGGCTGGCCCCAGCCTTCCTTTCACCAGCCTGTTCAGGCTTGCCGTGCCCCCTGGAGCTGCACAGGGGTTGGCGCCCAACATCCGTCAGGTGGACGTATCTGCCTCCGTGTCCTCCTCGGGCATCACGTGGCGTATCCTGGCATTCGGCCACAGGACACAGCAAGGGGGATTGGACCACCCAGCGCAGGCTGCGGGTGGGGAGGAAGATCCTTCGTTCAGCCTGCCATGGTGAGGGGTTCTTTGGAGGGGCCGTCTCTTCCCCAGGCGAGAGGTCTCCAGGAAGGCCAGGCTGCTATTCTTAGCCATTGCTTCTGCCTGGCTGCTGCTGCTGCTGCTGCTGCTACTGCTGCAACGCGCTCCCTGTTTATGCTGAAGGGGCTGCTTTTTCCGTTGCCATTTCATCTGGAGGAAGAAACGGCAGCGGCAGCAGCAGCACCAAAGACCAAAGCTTGTCTCTTAGTGTTTTGTGATCCTGCCTGAGTGTGTGTGTGTGTGTGTGTGTGTGTGTGTGTGTGTGTGTTAAAGAGAAGCTGCTCAACAGAGGGGTTTACTGCAACCTGAGGGGCCTGGGGCTCTGTGGCCTCCTCTTTCACACCATCTCTGACTGGGTGGAAACCCTGCTTCCCCATGGGAATTGAAAGCTAGGCGTAGAGGCAAGGCAATCATCATCTACTAGAGAGAGTCCTTTTGGTGGTGGCCCCTTGTCTGGGCAATTCTCTCCCAAAGGAAATTTGCCAGGTCTGTACCTCTGGCTCCCTTGGTAGTGGGGTGGGGGGATGACGATCACGACACAATGCAGGACTTCGATGGGCAGACTCAAGGTGGGATTTTAGAGGGAAAGGGGCTCAAAAGCCCACCCAGCCAGCTATCTGGGACTTTGTTACTACGACTGATGTGTAACATGCAGATTGCTTTGGGTTTCTGTTGTTGTTGATGTTAATGAATTATGCCATCATCTGTTATTTATATTGTTATGAGTGATGATCTTATTATTGATCTGTATCCTTCTGTATCTAATGTGCTATTGTTGTGTTTTTGTTCATTATTTATTTATTTATTACATTTTCATACTGCCCAATAGCCAGAGCTCTCTGGGCGGTTCACAAAACCATTAGCTGCTTAAAGATCCTTGGTCAAAGGGTGGGATATAAATGGAATCATTTTTATAACAATCCCTTCTTTTCTGCAGGTCCACATCTGGCGGGGGGGGG
The DNA here is from genome assembly GCF_023053635.1 of Elgaria multicarinata webbii. NCBI lineage: Eukaryota > Metazoa > Chordata > Lepidosauria > Squamata > Anguidae > Elgaria > Elgaria multicarinata. The sequence goes on along the minus strand of NC_086180.1, from coordinate 316,409 downwards.
CAATGGGCTGGCGCTGGGCTCTTCCTTGCCCTCTTGCCCAGTCGCCCCCACAAGGGACTGACCTCTGGAAGAAGCGACCTTGAGGAAGATGGGTCCCTGTGGCGCCCGGCCAAGACCGCGCCTCCGGCCGCACTGGGATGGCTGCCCTTGCAAACTCTAAGGAGGGAGAATGGTAGCTGGCAATGGGGCACGCGCCAGCATGGGAGCTGAGGCCAGGCCCCTGCCAGCCATGTCTCGGGCACTCACTGTCCTGGCAGAGCCCTGGGCAGTGCCAGGTAGAAGCGAGATGCTTTTGGCCCCGAGGATCCATGTGCCCGAGTCAGCCCTCCCTGGAGGAGCGCCTTGACTCCTGAGGGTGACATGGTCAGCAAAGAGACGGGTCCCGTCCCGTCCCAGGGTGCGGAGGGCAGCCAGGAGAAAGCCATGACGGTGCGCTCAGCGCTGCTGAAGCGAGATTCACCTGATGCCCAGGGCCACCTGCAGCGCCGCCGCCGCCACCGGACCCAGCAGGTGCGCTTCAAGGACCCGGTGGAGAGCCACCCCAGCCAGGAGGGCCCCTGCAACAACACCCCATGTGCCTCCACAGCCCCGGAGTGGGTGCCGCCCTGTGCCCGGCACAGCTGGCCCCAGGCCAAGCCTCACCTGCTCCCCCTGCCCACTGCCCCCCACAAAGCCTGCCTGAGCACCGCCATCCAGACCTCACCCAGCCTCCGCCGGCCCTCCCGGGTCACCCCCTTTGCCTGGGAGGAGGCGCTTGGCCGGGGAGTGGGCCACAGCCAGGATCCGCCCCCATGGGGCTCCACCAGCCTTCCTGCACACAGCCCGCCTCCTGCCTCACCCTGTGCCCAGCAGGGCCCCAAGGCTTCTGTCGCCCTGGCCCCCCACCTGCCGCCACCTCCACCACGGTGCCCTGGCCCGCCATGGCCTGGCCACAGACAGTGCCTCCAGCACAAGCCCTGTTGTGCCTCCTGCCAACCCCCTGCCAGCCCCCCGGGAGCCCTGTGGCCATGCTCCCCCTCTCTGACCCCCGACCCCACTGAGCAGGCCTCATCAGAACCCCCCTCTCCCCCACGGCGGCAGCTGCCCCGTGCCCCCCGCCCCGTTGCTCAGGGTTCCTTCCGGGCAGCGCCCACACCTGCCTTTCTGCTCTGGTACCCAGCCCGTCTGCTCCCACCCACGGCCCCCACCACAGGGGAGCCAGCAACCTCTGTGGCCTCGCAGGGCACCCTCCTCAGCACCGCTCCGGCCCGGCCCGCGGCTGCTGAGAAGGACAGGCAGCGCTGTCCCCAGGGGCCGCCTGCCTGCCTCCTGCTGCCAAGGCCGCCGCACTGCAGCCGTTCCCCCGAGGCCTGCCTCACGCCACGGCAAGCGGAGACTCTGCGCCATGTCCAGGACCTTCTGCAGCTGGTGGCGGGGGCTCCAAGGCCTCCGGGCCCCTCGGGGGCGGAGGAGCCTTTGCCAGCCTCTCAGGACCCTGCCGGGGAGGCGGGACACCTCCCCTCCCAGCTGCAGGCTCTCGAGGGGGTGCTGGAGACCAGCCAGCAGACGATCAAGGTGCTACTAGACGTGATCCAGGACCTTGAGAAGAAGGAGGCGCAGCGGGATGGGTGAGTCGGGGGAGAGGCAGTGAGGCTGGGTGCTATATTTATATCCTACCTCTTTTCCTCCTGCAAGGAGCCCAAGGCAGCTGACATGGTCCTCCTCCCCCTCCTCCTCCTCCTCCTCTCCATTTTATCCTCCCCACAATCTTGCAAGGGTCAGTGACAGGCCAACGTTGCCCAGAGATCTCCACGGCAGAGTGGGGCCTCCTGAGTCCCAGCCCACCACCCTTATCACCCTGGTTCTTCCACTGATACAGGTGGTGGATCTCTCCCCCAGCTGGCACATAAAGAGTCAGGATTCTTGCACATAGATCCTAAAACCGGGTGGGTGTGGAGCGACATGTGAGGGACGGAGTGTGAGCAATGAGAGAGAGAGAGAGAGAGAGAGAGAGAACAGCTTTAAAGGTTAAGACTTTTAGCTTAGAGAAGTGGACAAAAGGAGGGGTTACAAAAGGATCCTAAAACGTCTTGCGTGCTGTGAACAGAGAGAAAGAAATCTGACTCCAGCTGCTGTTCACCCGCTGGAACAGGAAAGCAAGAGAGTACTCAAGAAACGGCAAAAGGGACAGAGAGCTCAGCAGGGGCTACTAGCCCTGGTAGCCAGAGATGCTCCTATTGTACCTTACCAGCTCATTTGCCCCTTCCCCAGGGGAAAGGGCCCAAGTAGCCCATTTGCCAGGCTTGGGAAAACCCCAGCTGCAGGCCTTTGCCTGGGCACTGCTTTCCAAGGCCTGTTCCTGCGTCTGCACTTGCCGCATTCAATAGATGGTGGCTATTCTGCCCGGCACTGTCCGGCGTTCAGCAGGCAGAGTGCCACCCTAGAGAGACACGATTGATGGCAGTGCTCACGTGGGGCTGGGTGACCCTCTTGCATCAGTAGCCAGTATGGAGGAGCCACCTTTGACGGCACCCTGTAGGGGCCGAGTTCTTTCTCACTGATGTCTTGGGGGAGACCGGAAGCCCTGGAAGGCCCTAGGTAGTCCACCCTGCCCCAAGGTGCATGGCTGGCCACTGGCACAGGTTGGCACAGATTGTCGCTGGAGCCAAGCTGGGCACTCCAGCCTTCCACCACGGTGCAAGTCCAGGGGGGGCTTTGGCAGGAGCCCTGAGGCGGGGGCACTGGAGCATGCCTTTTGACTGGCCCTGGTCCTCTGATCTGGCGCCCGCCTCATTGCTGGGGCTTGCAGGGCTGCTCTTTGGCATGGCTGTTCCTTCCACAGGCTCAGCAATGCCCAGGGCCAGGCTACAAAGCTGTGCCGGCCACAGCCACTCACAGGGTTTCTTTTCCGTTGCAGGCGGCAGTCGTATCGGACGGGGCAGGACACTGCCAACTGTGGGACATGCCGGGACTGTGCTTGCATCATTTACAGGTAGGTGCCTCAGGGCGGAAAGGGCCTTCCCAGGATGCCCCGCAGCCTACGGCCTCCTTGGCCAGGCCAGCCACGTCTGCTGTGCTGCGCATTGCAAAGCCAAGCTCCAGTTCTAGGTCATGGTTTGTGAGGCAGGGTGGATGGGGGCATTAGCGGTGATTCTGCCTTGGCCCTCCCTGGGATAAAGGATCCACCCCCTGGACCCTCTCTTCGGCCACCATCCTGAAATTGAGGCGCTTTGTGCAAAAGCGCAGGCCGGGGCCTTGGCCGGCCAGATCCCAGGGCAGCTTGTTTGAGCACGGGGCTGTCCTTGGGAGGCCTGGCTGCTGTTTTACTCCCCTCTGGCCTCCGCTGGCTAAAACACCTTGCTCCTCACGCCCTTCCCTGACATCTACGCATGAACACTGGCCATGTCGGGCTGCCCTTCCTGTGCACCTGTTCACTGTAGGGACCGAAAAGTCCCCCGCGTGTGCAGCTCTGAGGACTGGGGATGCCTAGAAAAGCAGAAGTAGGGCCCTCTGCATGTGCACAGGGTGCAGCTTCTTCAATTACTGCCAGGCACAGCCGTGCCTTGGGGGCTGGAACCAGTGTGGGGGTTGTTGGCACCAAAGGACTCCCTCCGCCTTTCTCAGAGGGTGGGTTCCAGCCGTCCCGGGGTGGGTCGCACAGTGCAGGCCTTCCCCCACTCCCCAGCCAGCCAGCCATGGCAGCTGTGCACATGACAAATGCCATGTTCCCGGCATTTTGCGTTGAAGAGGGAGAAAGGGGGGCTTGAAAGGGCTCGTTCTCTTCCAGGCGGATCCCAAGTGGTTGAGCCATTGTACAGACCGCCGGGGGGGGGGGGGGCGGAGGCTTCAAAGTGCTTGGAAGCCCTGCTCTAAGGCAAAAAGCACCCTCAGCCTAGCCGGGGGTCTGTGCCCAGGGGCTGCACAATGTTCAACTTGCAGGAGCTGCTTCCAGAGGGCTCGTGGTGTGCATGTGCCATGAACCAGGGAAGGCTGGTGGTGGTGGGGAGAAAGGTCCTCCATGGCATTAGCACCCATTTGGTGGATGCCATGAGGGCATCCTGGGGCAGGTGTTAGGGTGCAGTAGGGGACTGCCAGAGGTCTTGCGGTGGGTGGGGTGGGGGATGGTCCCAGGGGGCTGGAGGGGCCTCCAGAGGCCGCCTGCCTGTTTGTCCATCCCAGTCACATTCAAGGGGCAGACTGGGGAGGCCACGGCCACCGTTGCTGGTCAATGGGGCGCCCAGGCCACTTGCAAGGGGCAGATGCCAGTAATGCAACTGCCTCCTGCTGAAGCCTCCGTTGGCTCAGAGTCCCCACTCAGCAGCCATTGGGGGGAAACATTCCCATGCTGGAGGGGGGGCATGGCAGGGGAGTGCAGCCCCTTCCTCTACTTTTGGAAAGGGGAAGCAGCTGCCAATGGTTATGGGGAGTGGCAAGTGGTCCTGATCCGCATTTACAAAATTATGTGTCGTGTGGAGACAGCGGAGAGTGAGACCTTCTCCTCCTCCTTTGGAAGCATTAGAATGAAATGAACAAGCGGTGGGCTCAGGGAAGCCCAGCACAAGGCCTGCTTTGCACCCCATCATCACCACCACCCCGTCCCCAGAGGTGGCACTGAGCCCGGCCAGAGCGGCCTCAGGAGGCCCCTGGAGCAGGAGGGCGGCTCCCTCGGGTGGCTTCTGAAAGGGGGGATGGGGAGGGGCCTCCTTCCTTCCTTCCTTCCTTCCTTGCATGCCCTAGAGCTCCTCGGGAGCAGCTGGCTGGCTCCTGCTGGGAAGAGGAGGCTGGGCTGGAGAGGGCCTAATCCAGCAGAGCACTCTGGCGCACCCTCATAGGCAGGGATTGTACTAGGGATGTGCTCCGCTTCTAATCAGACCGGCGAATTAGAAGCGGAGCGGGGTGCTTCACCTCCCCTTAAGGCGGAGGCGAAGAGGATTGGGGGGCCGGTGGAGCGTGGCGAAGAGGATCGAGGTGAAGGCAGATCCTTCGCCTCGATCCGGAGCTCCGCTGGAAAGGTAAGTGGGGTTTACCGGGCCCTGCCGCTGTCGCTGTCGCCCATGCGGCGACAGTGGCAGGGCCCGGTAACACCCCCCCTCTCCCTTACCTGCCTCCGTCCGCGGTCCATCGGCTTCTTTAATTGAGCCTGCGGTTCAACCAGGAAGCCTGGGCCGGCCCAGACTTCCTGGTTGAACTGCGGGCTCAATTGAAGAAGCTGACGGACTGCGGACGGAGGCAGGTAAGGCCCCCCTCCCCTTTGGTCCCTTACCGGGCTCTGCCGCCGTCGCCGCACAGGCGGCGATGGCAGCAGGGCCCGGTAACCCCCCCCCGCCCTCCTCTCCCGGCCTTACCTGGCACCACTCCCCTTCACTGCGGAGCTCCGATTCGGAGCCGGAGCTCCGCGGCGAAGAGGAGCGGAGTATGGGCGGAGCGGCGCGGAGCGGCGCGGAGCAGGCCGATCTGAAATTTTCAGATTGGCCCGCGGGGCGGAGCGAGGAGTCCGTGCACACCCCTAGATTGTACATGTGTAGAGCGTGCCAGCTTCGGAATGGGCACATGGCGACGGCCCATTTGTTGCCAAGGACCCCGCGGCGCCCCCTGCAAAAGGGAGGGGGGGTCAAAAGACTGACTTTCCTTGAACAGTATTGGCCAAAAGTCATAGAATCATAGAATCATAGAATAGCAGAGTTGGAGGGGGCCTACAAGGCCATCGAGTCCAACCCCCTGCTCAATGCAGTCTTTGGACCTGGCGGGTATATGTGTGTGTGTGTGTGGGGGGGGTGACGTGCAGCTTGGGTGCTGCTCCTGGTGGTCTGCAACAGAGGGTTTTCTGGGGACAGGGCTCATTCCCTTTCCCATGTGGCCATTGCTACAGAGAGACCCAGCTGGGGTGCAGGCTGAGCTTCTGTCGCTCCGTGACATGTGGGTGGGTGGGGCTTTCTGCCATCCAGGCTACGTGGGGGAAATGAGTGCCAGGGCTCCTACATTTTGGATTATTTATTGCGAAATGGGTCTTGAAGTGAAGGGCAGAGCCTGGCCAAAGCCCTCTTTGGTGGCCCACCGTTGAGTCCAGCGGCCATATCAGCTGCCTGTCTTGGGTCTCTGGGTTGATAGCGAGGGGATGGGCAACATGGTCTCTAGGAACCCCCCCGGCCCTCTGGCTGGCTACTGCCCCCTAGGGGTTCCCTCACCTTTTGTGAATCTTTTATGCCACCAGAAAGCCCCATTCTCAGCAGCAGCAAATGCCACTGCTGCCACCCTGCTTGTTGGTTCCCGTGTTACATTTTGCCTGACCTTCTCGCGCTGTGTCACGGGGACGTCCTTCTTCCCTGGCTGGCTGTGCCACGTGGCGCTGGGCTGCATTGCAAAAGCCTTTCTGAGCCTGTCCCCCCCCAACACCCAACACCCGCTGCCTCCCAGCCACGGCTCCTTCTGTGTGGCTCACGGGACGCCTCCGCGTTAATTGGGACTGACGGCTCTGTCTCTGCCTGCTGCAGTGGCGGGAGGGACGTGCCTGGGTGGCAGAGGCAGGCGGCTGCTGCCCTGGGAGGCTCTCTCTGGGAGCTGCCTTCTTGGCCCTGGCTCCCCCAGCCATGGGAGGGGCTGGCGGAGGCCGGGGCCCTGCTTCCCCTCACCTCCCCCCCCCCCAGTGGCATCTGGCTTGTGCCCATGTATTTATTATTGATTTATAGTGACACGTCTGCCTCGCTTCCCCCCTCCAATAGAGATGCTCAAAGTGGCCTACGAGATATAATAAATAAAGAACAAAAGTAATAATAATAATAATAATAATAATAATAATAATAATAACAATAATAACAACAACAACAATCCAAGCATTAAAGTAACTCAAGTGAATAGCCAGCCCCTCTCTAGGCTACAAGACACATTTAAACTAGGGGTGTGCACGGACCCCCCGCTCCGCTTCACTTGCAGATCCGCCATTTTCCGGATCGGGCCGCTCCGCCCCGCCCCCGCTCCGCCCACTTCCACTCCGCTCCGCCCGGAGCTCCGGATCCGGATCCGGAGCTCCGTTTCCCCCCCCCATAGGCTTGCATTGAAAGCTAAAAAATTATACAACTTTTTTTCTGTTCAAGTTAGAAACCTCATGTTTGGCACCATGACACCTCATGGGGATATACACACGCACGCCAAGTTTCAAAGCAATCCCATCATCCCCTGATTTTTGGGGAATTTTTGAAAATCGGGCACCCCACACACAACATCCCTGCGAGGTGGGCAGGGGAGGAGGGAGGGAAGGCAGGCAGGCATGCAGCTGGCATTTCTGGGGGCATAAGGAAGTGAGCCAAGGATAAGCCAGTAATGCATATAAAATGGAATAAATCAATCAATAAACAAAGGAGGGGTGGAATTAAAAGCAGCAGTGTTGCTCAATAAACAGCAAGAAGAATTTTTTTAAAAAGGCTGTATCTGTCTTTTACCAGTAATAGGGGGACGTGCCCGGGGGAGGGGGAAGTAGCTGCCAGTTCAAGACACTGACAGCCACCAACAGCTCTGAGAAGAAGTAAAACGCTCACTTCGACTCATAACAGGCATTGCTCCACCACTGAAAAGTGACCATTCACTTCAACTCATGATAGGCATTGCTCCACCGTTTTACTCTCTTTGGAAGGCTCTAATGGCCTTCCAGTGCAGGAGAGAGTGGGGGCACGTCCACGATGAGATGCCCTAGGGGAGCTCATCCCCTTGCACCACATCTATTCAGTTGTTCACCAAGGTTAGGGTGGGGAGCAGTGCTGTGTTTCTATCTCTTATTCTTGGCTTAGTATATGATTTCAGGTTGTGTTTGTGCATTTGGTGGGGCTACTGTGTTAAAAAACACGGGAAAAAGCCCGTTCAGATGAAGAAAGAGAAGTTTCCCAGAATCCCAAGTTACCTGTTTTGCCTATGCCCTCCTCCAACTTTGGGATCATCATGACCGGGAGCTGACTCTGCCCCTCAGCCCTTTGAAAAAGGTATTTTTCCCGCCGATTTTTTAAAAACTTCTAGCCCGCGACCCGTACGATGCAGAAAGTTGAGAGTGGTCTCAAAATGACCCCCATCTACGACTCTCTGTGCACAAGAATTTTCAGAATGATAGCTTAAACCCCCCCCCCAGTTATCCCCGATTCTTTCCCTCAATGCAATCCTATGGGCGAAATGCCGTTTGAGCCGCGCGGTTGACCCGATTTTCACAAAAATATAGCCCGCGACCCGTACGATGCAGAAAGTTGAGAGTGGTCTCAAAATGACCCCCATCCACGACTCTCTGTGCACAAGAATTTTCAGAATGATAGCTTAAACCCCCCCCAGTTATCCCCGATTCTTTCCCTCAATGCAATCCTATGGGCGAAAAGCCGAAAACGCCATTTGAGCCGCGCAGTTGACCCGATTTTCACAAAAATATAGCACGCGACCCAGACAACGCAGAGAGGTGAGAGTGGTCTCAAAATGACCCCCATCCACGTCTCTCTGTGCACAAGCATTTTCAGAATGATAGCTTCAAAAACAACGTAGTTATGCGCGATTATTTGCCGCAATGCAATCCTATGGCGAAATGTTTTCAAGATGGCGACCGGAGCGCTCCGCCTGAACTAGGAGCTCCGAAAAATGGGCGCTTCTCTTCGCCTTGCTTCTAGGGGGTCCGCGGTCCGCTCCTACTCCGCCTCTGGGTAAGGCGGAGCAGGCCAATCCGCTACTGCTTCTACGCTCCTAATCGGAGCGGAGCACATCCCTAATTTAAACTCCGGACGCCAGAACTAGCGGAAAGTACCTTAAACGATAACAGACACAAGGCTCATTTGGGGGAAAGGCCAGTCTTCAAACGTTGGTGAAAAGCAAAAAAAAGAGGCAGATAATCTGCGGCATTGGAGCAGGGAGTTCCCCATGATGTGCTAGGAAGGGCCTCTGGTGTGTTGCCACCAGCCCTACCTGAG
>NC_086180.1:0-2500 GCF_023053635.1 Elgaria multicarinata webbii | reverse complement strand
GTTAGGGTTAGGGTTAGGGTTAGGGTTAGGGTTAGGGTTAGGGTTAGGGTTAGGGTTAGGGTTAGGGTTAGGGTTAGGGTTAGGGTTAGGGTTAGGGTTAGGGTTAGGGTTAGGGTTAGGGTTAGGGTTAGGGTTAGGGTTAGGGTTAGGGTTAGGGTTAGGGTTAGGGTTAGGGTTAGGGTTAGGGTTAGGGTTAGGGTTAGGGTTAGGGTTAGGGTTAGGGTTAGGGTTAGGGTTAGGGTTAGGGTTAGGGTTAGGGTTAGGGTTAGGGTTAGGGTTAGGGTTAGGGTTAGGGTTAGGGTTAGGGTTAGGGTTAGGGTTAGGGTTAGGGTTAGGGTTAGGGTTAGGGTTAGGGTTAGGGTTAGGGTTAGGGTTAGGGTTAGGGTTAGGGTTAGGGTTAGGGTTAGGGTTAGGGTTAGGGTTAGGGTTAGGGTTAGGGTTAGGGTTAGGGTTAGGGTTAGGGTTAGGGTTAGGGTTAGGGTTAGGGTTAGGGTTAGGGTTAGGGTTAGGGTTAGGGTTAGGGTTAGGGTTAGGGTTAGGGTTAGGGTTAGGGTTAGGGTTAGGGTTAGGGTTAGGGTTAGGGTTAGGGTTAGGGTTAGGGTTAGGGTTAGGGTTAGGGTTAGGGTTAGGGTTAGGGTTAGGGTTAGGGTTAGGGTTAGGGTTAGGGTTAGGGTTAGGGTTAGGGTTAGGGTTAGGGTTAGGGTTAGGGTTAGGGTTAGGGTTAGGGTTAGGGTTAGGGTTAGGGTTAGGGTTAGGGTTAGGGTTAGGGTTAGGGTTAGGGTTAGGGTTAGGGTTAGGGTTAGGGTTAGGGTTAGGGTTAGGGTTAGGGTTAGGGTTAGGGTTAGGGTTAGGGTTAGGGTTAGGGTTAGGGTTAGGGTTAGGGTTAGGGTTAGGGTTAGGGTTAGGGTTAGGGTTAGGGTTAGGGTTAGGGTTAGGGTTAGGGTTAGGGTTAGGGTTAGGGTTAGGGTTAGGGTTAGGGTTAGGGTTAGGGTTAGGGTTAGGGTTAGGGTTAGGGTTAGGGTTAGGGTTAGGGTTAGGGTTAGGGTTAGGGTTAGGGTTAGGGTTAGGGTTAGGGTTAGGGTTAGGGTTAGGGTTAGGGTTAGGGTTAGGGTTAGGGTTAGGGTTAGGGTTAGGGTTAGGGTTAGGGTTAGGGTTAGGGTTAGGGTTAGGGTTAGGGTTAGGGTTAGGGTTAGGGTTAGGGTTAGGGTTAGGGTTAGGGTTAGGGTTAGGGTTAGGGTTAGGGTTAGGGTTAGGGTTAGGGTTAGGGTTAGGGTTAGGGTTAGGGTTAGGGTTAGGGTTAGGGTTAGGGTTAGGGTTAGGGTTAGGGTTAGGGTTAGGGTTAGGGTTAGGGTTAGGGTTAGGGTTAGGGTTAGGGTTAGGGTTAGGGTTAGGGTTAGGGTTAGGGTTAGGGTTAGGGTTAGGGTTAGGGTTAGGGTTAGGGTTAGGGTTAGGGTTAGGGTTAGGGTTAGGGTTAGGGTTAGGGTTAGGGTTAGGGTTAGGGTTAGGGTTAGGGTTAGGGTTAGGGTTAGGGTTAGGGTTAGGGTTAGGGTTAGGGTTAGGGTTAGGGTTAGGGTTAGGGTTAGGGTTAGGGTTAGGGTTAGGGTTAGGGTTAGGGTTAGGGTTAGGGTTAGGGTTAGGGTTAGGGTTAGGGTTAGGGTTAGGGTTAGGGTTAGGGTTAGGGTTAGGGTTAGGGTTAGGGTTAGGGTTAGGGTTAGGGTTAGGGTTAGGGTTAGGGTTAGGGTTAGGGTTAGGGTTAGGGTTAGGGTTAGGGTTAGGGTTAGGGTTAGGGTTAGGGTTAGGGTTAGGGTTAGGGTTAGGGTTAGGGTTAGGGTTAGGGTTAGGGTTAGGGTTAGGGTTAGGGTTAGGGTTAGGGTTAGGGTTAGGGTTAGGGTTAGGGTTAGGGTTAGGGTTAGGGTTAGGGTTAGGGTTAGGGTTAGGGTTAGGGTTAGGGTTAGGGTTAGGGTTAGGGTTAGGGTTAGGGTTAGGGTTAGGGTTAGGGTTAGGGTTAGGGTTAGGGTTAGGGTTAGGGTTAGGGTTAGGGTTAGGGTTAGGGTTAGGGTTAGGGTTAGGGTTAGGGTTAGGGTTAGGGTTAGGGTTAGGGTTAGGGTTAGGGTTAGGGTTAGGGTTAGGGTTAGGGTTAGGGTTAGGGTTAGGGTTAGGGTTAGGGTTAGGGTTAGGGTTAGGGTTAGGGTTAGGGTTAGGGTTAGGGTTAGGGTTAGGGTTAGGGTTAGGGTTAGGGTTAGGGTTAGGGTTAGGGTTAGGGTTAGGGTTAGGGTTAGGGTTAGGGTTAGGGTTAGGGTTAGGGTTAGGGTTAGGGTTAGGGTTAGGGTTAGGGTTAGGGTTAGGGTTAGGGTTAGGGTTAGGGTTAGGGTTAGGGTTAGGGTTAGGGTTAGGGTTAGGGTTAGGGTTAGGGTTAGGGTTAGGGTTAGGGTTAGGGTTAGGGTTAGGGTTAGGGTTAGGGTTAGGGTTAGGGTTAGGGTTAGGGTTAGGGTTAGGGTTA
>NC_086179.1:101755373-101845647 GCF_023053635.1 Elgaria multicarinata webbii | reverse complement strand
TAGGGACTGAGACTGAGAGAGAGGGAAAGAGCATGGTGAGAGAAAAAGAGCACGGCTAGGGACTGAGACTGAGAGAGAGAAAAAGAGCATGGAGAGAGAAAAAGAGCACGGCTAGGGACTGAGACTGAGAGAGAGAAAAAGAGCATGGAGAGAGAAAAAGAGCACGGCTAGGGACTGAGACTGAGAGAGAGAGAAAGAGCATGGTGAGAGAAAAAGAGCACGGCTAGGGACTGGGACTGAGAGAGAGAAAAAGAGCATGGAGAGAGAAAAAGAGCACGGCTAGGGACTGAGACTGAGAGAGAGGGAAAGAGCATGGAGAGTGAAAAAGAGCACGGCTAGGGACTGAGACTGAGAGAGAGAGAAAGAGCATGGTGAGAGAAAAAGAGCACGGCTAGGGACTGGGACTGAGAGAGAGAAAAAGAGCATGGAGAGAGAAAAAGAGCACGGCTAGGGACTGAGACTGAGAGAGAGGGAAAGAGCATGGAGAGTGAAAAAGAGCACGGCTAGGGACTGAGACTGAGAGAGAGGGAAAGAGCATGGTGAGAGAAAAAGAGCACGGCTAGGGACTGAGACTGAGAGAGAGAGAAAGAGCATGGAGAGAGAAAAAGAGCACGGCTAGGGACTGGGACTGAGAGAGAGAAAAAGAGCATGGAGAGAGAAAAAGAGCACGGCTAGGGACTGAGACTGAGAGAGAGAAAAAGAGCATGGAGAGAGAAAAAGAGCACGGCTAGGGACTGGGACTGAGAGAGAGAAAAAGAGCATGGAGAGAGAAAAAGAGCACGGCTAGGGACTGAGACTGAGAGAGAGAGAAAGAGCATGGAGAGAGAAAAAGAGCACGGCTAGGGACTGAGACTGAGAGAGAGGGAAAGAGCATGGTCAGAGAAAAAGAGCACGGCTAGGGACTGAGACTGAGAGAGAGGGAAAGAGCATGGAGAGTGAAAAAGAGCACGGCTAGGGACTGAGACTGAGAGAGAGAGAAAGAGCATGGAGAGTGAAAAAGAGCACGGCTAGGGACTGAGACTGAGAGAGAGAGAAAGAGCATGGTGAGAGAAAAAGAGCACGGCTAGGGACTGAGACTGAGAGAGAGAGAAAGAGCATGGAGAGAGAAAAAGAGCACGGCTAGGGACTGGGACTGAGAGAGAGAAAAAGAGCATGGAGAGAGAAAAAGAGCACGGCTAGGGACTGAGACTGAGAGAGAGAAAAAGAGCATGGAGAGAGAAAAAGAGCACGGCTAGGGACTGGGACTGAGAGAGAGAAAAAGAGCATGGAGAGAGAAAAAGAGCACGGCTAGGGACTGAGACTGAGAGAGAGAGAAAGAGCATGGAGAGAGAAAAAGAGCACGGCTAGGGACTGAGACTGAGAGAGAGGGAAAGAGCATGGTCAGAGAAAAAGAGCACGGCTAGGGACTGAGACTGAGAGAGAGAGAAAGAGCATGGAGAGAGAAAAAGAGCACGGCTAGGGACTGAGACTGAGAGAGAGGGAAAGAGCATGGTGAGAGAAAAAGAGCACGGCTAGGGACTGAGACTGAGAGAGAGAGAAAGAGCATGGAGAGAGAAAAAGAGCACGGCTAGGGACTGAGACTGAGAGAGAGGGAAAGAGCATGGTCAGAGAAAAAGAGCACGGCTACGGACTGAGACTGAGAGAGAGGGAAAGAGCATGGTGAGAGAAAAAGAGCACGGCTAGGGACTGAGACTGAGAGAGAGGGAAAGAGCATGGTGAGAGAAAAAGAGCACGGCTAGGGACTGAGACTGAGAGAGAGAGAAAGAGCATGGAGAGAGAAAAAGAGCACGGCTAGGGACTGGGACTGAGAGAGAGAAAAAGAGCATGGAGAGAGAAAAAGAGCACGGCTAGGGACTGAGACTGAGAGAGAGAAAAAGAGCATGGAGAGAGAAAAAGAGCACGGCTAGGGACTGGGACTGAGAGAGAGAAAAAGAGCATGGAGAGAGAAAAAGAGCACGGCTAGGGACTGAGACTGAGAGAGAGGGAAAGAGCATGGTGAGAGAAAAAGAGCACGGCTAGGGACTGAGACTGAGAGAGAGAGAAAGAGCATGGAGAGAGAAAAAGAGCACGGCTAGGGACTGAGACTGAGAGAGAGGGAAAGAGCATGGTCAGAGAAAAAGAGCACGGCTAGGGACTGAGACTGAGAGAGAGGGAAAGAGCATGGTGAGAGAAAAAGAGCACGGCTAGGGACTGGGACTGAGAGAGAGAAAAAGAGCATGGAGAGAGAAAAAGAGCACGGCTAGGGACTGAGACTGAGAGAGAGGGAAAGAGCATGGAGAGAGAAAAAGAGCACGGCTAGGGACTGAGACTGAGAGAGAGGGAAAGAGCATGGTGAGAGAAAAAGAGCACGGCTAGGGACTGAGACTGAGAGAGAGGGAAAGAGCATGGAGAGAGAAAAAGAGCACGGCTAGGGACTGGGACTGAGAGAGAGAAAAAGAGCATGGAGAGAGAAAAAGAGCACGGCTAGGGACTGAGACTGAGAGAGAGGGAAAGAGCATGGAGAGAGAAAAAGAGCACGGCTAGGGACTGAGACTGAGAGAGAGGGAAAGAGCATGGTGAGAGAAAAAGAGCACGGCTAGGGACTGAGACTGAGAGAGAGGGAAAGAGCATGGAGAGAGAAAAAGAGCACGGCTAGGGACTGGGACTGAGAGAGAGAAAAAGAGCATGGAGAGAGAAAAAGAGCACGGCTAGGGACTGAGACTGAGAGAGAGGGAGAGAGCATGGTGAGAGAAAAAGAGCACGGCTAGGGACTGAGACTGAGGGAGAGGGAAAGAGCATGGTGAGAGAAAAAGAGCACGGCTAGGGACTGGGACTGAGAGAGAGAAAAAGAGCATGGAGAGAGAAAAAGAGCACGGCTAGGGACTGGGACTGAGAGAGAGAAAAAGAGCATGGAGAGAGAAAAAGAGCACGGCTAGGGGCTGGGACTGAGAGAGAGAGAAAGAGCATGGAGAGAGAAAAAGAGCACGGCTAGGGACTGAGACTGAGAGAGAGGGAAAGAGCATGGTGAGAGAAAAAGAGCACGGCTAGGGACTGAGACTGAGAGAGAGAGAAAGAGCATGGAGAGAGAAAAAGAGCACGGCTAGGGACTGGGACTGAGAGAGAGAGAAAGAGCATGGAGAGTGAAAAAGAGCACGGCTACGGACTGGGACTGAGAGAGAGAAAAAGAGCATGGAGAGAGAAAAAGAGCATGGCTAGGAACTGAGACTGAGAGAGAGAGAAAGAGCATGGAGAGAGAAAAAGAGCACGGCTACGGACTGGGACTGAGAGAGAGAAAAAGAGCATGGAGAGAGAAAAAGAGCATGGCTAGGGACTGAGACTGAGAGAGAGGGAAAGAGCATGGTGAGAGAAAAAGAGCACGGCTAGGGGCTGGGACTGAGAGAGAGAGAAAGAGCATGGAGAGAGAAAAAGAGCACGGCTAGGGACTGAGACTGAGAGAGAGGGAAAGAGCATGGTGAGAGAAAAAGAGCACGGCTAGGGACTGAGACTGAGAGAGAGAGAAAGAGCATGGAGAGTGAAAAAGAGCACGGCTAGGGACTGAGACTGAGAGAGAGGGAAAGAGCATGGTGAGAGAAAAAGAGCATGGCTAGGAACTGAGACTGAGAGAGAGAGAAAGAGCATGGAGAGTGAAAAAGAGCACGGCTAGGGACTGGGACTGAGAGAGAGAGAAAGAGCATGGAGAGTGAAAAAGAGCACGGCTAGGGACTGAGACTGAGAGAGAGGGAAAGAGCATGGTGAGAGAAAAAGAGCATGGCTAGGAACTGAGACTGAGAGAGAGAGAAAGAGCATGGAGAGTGAAAAAGAGCACGGCTAGGGACTGAGACTGAGAGAGAGGGAAAGAGCATGGAGAGTGAAAAAGAGCACGGCTAGGGACTGGGACTGAGAGAGAGAGAAAGAGCATGGAGAGTGAAAAAGAGCACGGCTAGGGACTGAGACTGAGAGAGAGGGAAAGAGCATGGTGAGAGAAAAAGAGCATGGCTAGGAACTGAGACTGAGAGAGAGAGAAAGAGCATGGAGAGTGAAAAAGAGCACGGCTAGGGACTGGGACTGAGAGAGAGAGAAAGAGCATGGAGAGTGAAAAAGAGCACGGCTAGGGACTGAGACTGAGAGAGAGGGAAAGAGCATGGTGAGAGAAAAAGAGCATGGCTAGGAACTGAGACTGAGAGAGAGAGAAAGAGCATGGAGAGTGAAAAAGAGCACGGCTAGGGACTGAGACTGAGAGAGAGGGAAAGAGCATGGAGAGAGAAAAAGAGCACGGCTAGGGACTGGGACTGAGAGAGAGAGAAAGAGCATGGAGAGTGAAAAAGAGCACGGCTAGGGACTGAGACTGAGAGAGAGGGAAAGAGCATGGTGAGAGAAAAAGAGCATGGCTAGGAACTGAGACTGAGAGAGAGAGAAAGAGCATGGAGAGAGAAAAAGAGCACGGCTACGGACTGGGACTGAGAGAGAGAAAAAGAGCATGGAGAGAGAAAAAGAGCATGGCTAGGGACTGAGACTGAGAGAGAGGGAAAGAGCATGGTGAGAGAAAAAGAGCACGGCTAGGGACTGAGACTGAGAGAGAGAGAAAGAGCATGGAGAGAGAAAAAGAGCACGGCTAGGGACTGGGACTGAGAGAGAGAAAAAGAGCATGGAGAGAGAAAAAGAGCACGGCTAGGGACTGGGACTGAGAGAGAGAGAAAGAGCATGGAGAGAGAAAAAGAGCACGGCTAGGGACTGAGACTGAGAGAGAGGGAAAGAGCATGGTGAGAGAAAAAGAGCACGGCTAGGGACTGAGACTGAGAGAGAGAGAAAGAGCATGGAGAGAGAAAAAGAGCACGGCTAGGGACTGGGACTGAGAGAGAGAAAAAGAGCATGGAGAGAGAAAAAGAGCACGGCTAGGGACTGGGACTGAGAGAGAGAGAAAGAGCATGGAGAGAGAAAAAGAGCACGGCTAGGGACTGGGACTGAGAGAGAGAGAAAGAGCATGGAGAGAGAAAAAGAGCACGGCTAGGGACTGGGACTGAGAGAGAGGGAAAGAGCATGGTGAGAGAAAAAGAGCACGGCTAGGGACTGAGACTGAGAGAGAGAGAAAGAGCATGGAGAGAGAAAAAGAGCACGGCTAGGGACTGGGACTGAGAGAGAGAAAAAGAGCATGGAGAGAGAAAAAGAGCACGGCTAGGGACTGGGACTGAGAGAGAGAGAAAGAGCATGGAGAGAGAAAAAGAGCACGGCTAGGGACTGGGACTGAGAGAGAGAGAAAGAGCATGGAGAGAGAAAAAGAGCACGGCTAGGGACTGAGACTGAGAGAGAGAGAAAGAGCATGGTGAGAGAAAAAGAGCATGGCTAGGGACTGAGACTGAGAGAGAGAGAAAGAGCATGTAGAGAGAAAAAGAGCACGGCTAGGGACTGGGACTGAGAGAGAGAAAAAGAGCATGGAGAGAGAAAAAGAGCACGGCTAGGGACTGGGACTGTGAGAGAGAGAAAGAGCATGGAGAGAGAAAAAGTGCACGGCTAGGGATTGAGACTGAGAGAGAGGGAAAGAGCATGGTGAGAGAAAAAGAGCACGGCTAGTGACTGAGACTGAGAGAGAGAAAAAGAGCATGGAGAGAGAAAAAGAGCACGGCTAGGGACTGGGACTGAGAGAGAGAGAAAGAGCATGGAGAGAGAAAAAGAGCACGGCTAGGGACTGAGACTGAGAGAGAGGGAAAGAGCATGGTGAGAGAAAAAGAGCACGGCTAGGGACTGAGACTGAGAGAGAGAGAAAGAGCATGGAGAGAGAAAAAGAGCACGGCTAGGGACTGAGACTGAGAGAGAGAGAAAGAGCATGGAGAGAGAAAAAGAGCACGGCTAGGGACTGGGACTGAGAGAGAGAAAAAGAGCATGGAGAGAGAAAAAGAGCACGGCTAGGGACTGGGACTGAGAGAGAGAGAAAGAGCATGGAGAGAGAAAAAGAGCACGGCTAGGGACTGGGACTGAGAGAGAGAGAAAGAGCATGGAGAGAGAAAAAGAGCACGGCTAGGGACTGGGACTGAGAGAGAGAGAAAGAGCATGGAGAGAGAAAAAGAGCACGGCTAGGGACTGAGACTGAGAGAGAGGGAAAGAGCATGGTGAGAGAAAAAGAGCACGGCTAGGGACTGAGACTGAGAGAGAGAGAAAGAGCATGGAGAGAGAAAAAGAGCACGGCTAGGGACTGGGACTGAGAGAGAGAAAAAGAGCATGGAGAGAGAAAAAGAGCACGGCTAGGGACTGGGACTGAGAGAGAGAGAAAGAGCATGGAGAGAGAAAAAGAGCACGGCTAGGGACTGGGACTGAGAGAGAGAGAAAGAGCATGGAGAGAGAAAAAGAGCACGGCTAGGGACTGAGACTGAGAGAGAGAGAAAGAGCATGGTGAGAGAAAAAGAGCATGGCTAGGGACTGAGACTGAGAGAGAGAGAAAGAGCATGGTGAGAGAAAAAGAGCATGGCTAGGGACTGAGACTGAGAGAGAGAGAAAGAGCATGTAGAGAGAAAAAGAGCACGGCTAGGGACTGGGACTGAGAGAGAGAAAAAGAGCATGGAGAGAGAAAAAGAGCACGGCTAGGGACTGGGACTGTGAGAGAGAGAAAGAGCATGGAGAGAGAAAAAGTGCACGGCTAGGGATTGAGACTGAGAGAGAGGGAAAGAGCATGGTGAGAGAAAAAGAGCACGGCTAGTGACTGAGACTGAGAGAGAGAGAAAGAGCATGGAGAGAGAAAAAGAGCATGGCTGGGGACTGGGACTGAGAGAGAGAAAAAGAGCATGGAGAGAGAAAAAGAGCACGGCTAGGGACTGGGACTGAGAGAGAGAAAAAGAGCATGGAGAGAGAAAAAGAGCACGGCTAGGGACTGGGACTGAGAGAGAGAGAAAGAGCATGGAGAGAGAAAAAGAGCACGGCTAGGGACTGAGACTGAGAGAGAGAGAAAGAGCATGGAGAGAGAAAAAGAGCACGGCTAGGGACTGAGACTGAGAGAGAGGGAAAGAGCATGGTGAGAGAAAAAGAGCACGGCTAGGGACTGAGACTGAGGGCGTTGCTAGACCTACCGGGTGTTCCGTCGTTGAGGAGCGGTGAAAGCGGCTTTTCCCGTTCAGCCGTGACGCCTCATGCTCCACACCTGCCTTCGATTTGTGGCGGAAGTTTGCGCCGGTTGTGCTGCTGCCGCCGCGAGCACGGTTGCGCAGCCACACCGGCCTGATTGCCGCGGCTTTTTTTTTCGCTCGCTGCACGGTTTGCGCACGTCCGAAAGACCGCAAACTTGCGCAGCCATCAGCGATGCCGCCGCCGGCCCTGGCGGCGGCAGCGGCGGCAGTGCCAGTGCCAGCTGAAGTGCTGCTGGTGCTGTTGAGGGTCAACATTGATGCGCTCACTTCCTGATGGGGGTCGTGGCGGGTGTCATATGACCCGAGGTCAATCGTCTGCATGGCCACTCTGTGCCTACATCTCCCATCATGCCTCTGAGGTGTCGGCGGCGATGACCGCCTCTGTGCCCTGTGCCCCATCCCAAGGAGCCAACCCACATCTGGCCGTAGCCATGGCAGCAGCCCACAAACAGCTCTGCCCTCTGCCAGCCTGGTACCCACACTAACAGGCAGCGTACAGCACCGCCATTATGCGGCCACGGTAGCTGCCCACCGCAAGGAGTCACCAGCCACTTTTCCGGTCCTCCGGTCCTGCGCAAACTGTCACTGGGGAAATAAAAAAAAACCACTAGAACAGGCGCACATCCCCCACCCATCCCCCACACACCCCAGCAGCACACTAGCCACTTTTCCGTTCCTCCGTTCCTGCGCAAACTATCAGTGGGTGAGTAAAAAAAAAAAGACGCTCCGCCGCGCTGCCCCAGCTGGCAGACTGCGCGCAAATGGCGGAGGCGGCTTGACCGAAGCCGCTGACCACTCCCCCTTAGCACGCCTTTTCCTGCCCAGTGCGGACCGCAGTGACCTCACATCCTCCCACACGTACTCCAAATTACCGCGGGACGGCAGGAAAAGGCGCCCTAAAACTCACTTTTTTAAAGTCGGGAGAAAGAGGCTTCGCCGCAGGATAACGGCGGATCCTCGTGAACGTCATCTGGAAGCCTCGACGTGACTGCGGAAGGTAACGCGCGCTAGAGCCTCGTCTAGTAATGCCCTGAGAGAGAGAGAAAGAGCATGGAGAGAGAAAAAGAGCACGGCTAGGGACTGAGACTGAGAGAGAGGGAAAGAGCATGGTGAGAGAAAAAGAGCACGGCTAGGGACTGAGACTGAGAGAGAGAGAAAGAGCATGGAGAGAGAAAAAGCACGGCTAGGGACTGGGACTGAGAGAGAGAAAAAGAGCATGGAGAGAGAAAAAGAGCACGGCTAGGGACTGGGACTGAGAGAGAGAGAAAGAGCATGGAGAGAGAAAAAGAGCACGGCTAGGGACTGGGACTGAGAGAGAGAGAAAGAGCATGGAGAGAGAAAAAGAGCACGGCTAGGGACTGGGACTGAGAGAG
Organism: Elgaria multicarinata webbii; assembly: GCF_023053635.1. Lineage (NCBI taxonomy): Eukaryota > Metazoa > Chordata > Lepidosauria > Squamata > Anguidae > Elgaria > Elgaria multicarinata. The sequence continues at coordinate 101,837,183 of NC_086179.1, read as the reverse complement.
AGAGAAAGAGCATGGAGAGAGAAAAAGAGCACGACTAGGGACTGGGACTGAGAGAGAGAGAAAGAGCATGGAGAGAGAAAAAGAGCACGGCTAGGGTCTGAGACTGAGAGAGAGGGAAAGAGCATGGTGAGAGAAAAAGAGCACGGCTAGGGACTGAGACTGAGAGAGAGAGAAAGAGCATGGAGAGAGAAAAAGAGCACGGCTAGGGACTGGGACTGAGAGAGAGGGAAAGAGCATGGTGAGAGAAAAAGAGCACGGCTAGGGACTGAGACTGAGAGAGAGAGAAAGAGCATGGAGAGAGAAAAAGAGCACGGCTAGGGACTGGGACTGAGAGAGAGAAAAAGAGCATGGAGAGAGAAAAAGAGCACAGCTAGGGACTGAGACTGAGAGAGAGAGAAAGAGCATGGAGAGAGAAAAAGAGCACGGCTAGGGACTGGGACTGAGAGAGAGGGAAAGAGCATGGAGAGAGAAAAAGAGCACGGCTGGGGACTGGGACTGAGGGAGAGAAAAAGAGCATGGAGAGAGAAAAAGAGCACGGCTAGGGACTGGGACTGAGAAAGAGAGAAAGAGCATGGAGAGAGAAAAAGAGCATGGCTGGGAACTGGGACTGAGAGAGAGAAAAAGAGCATGGAGAGAGAAAAAGAACACGGCTAGGGACTGGGACTGAGAGAGAGAAAGCATGGATTGAGAAAAAGAGCACGGCTGGGGACTGGGACAGAGAGAGAGAAAAAAAGTATGAATTGAGAAAAAGAGCACAGCTAGGGACTGGGACTGAGAGAGAAAAAAAGAGCATGGCGAGGGACTGGGACTGAGAGAGAGAAAAAGAGTATTGAGAGAGAAAAAGACCACGGCTAGGGACTGGGACTGAGAGAGAGAAAAAGAGCACGGCTGGGGACTGGGACTGAGAGAGAGAGAAAGAGCATGGAGAGAGAAAAAGAGCACGGCTGGGGACTGAGACTGAGAGAGAGAAGAAAGCATGGAGTGAGAAAAAGAGCAGAGCTAGTTACTGGGACTGAGAGAGAGAGAAAGAGCATGTAGAGAGAAAAAGAGCATGGCTAGGGACTGGGACTGAGAGAGAGAGAAAGAGCATGGAGAGAGAAAAAGAGCATGGCTAGGGACTGGGACTGAGAGAGAGAGAAAGAGCATGGAGAGAGAAAAAGAGCATGGCTGGGGACTGGGACTGAGAGAGAGAAAAAGAGCATGGAGAGAGAAAAAGAGCACAGCTACGGACTGGGACTGAGAGAGAAAAAAAGAGCATGGAGAGAGAAAAAGAGCACGGCTAGGGACTGAGACTGAGAGAGAGGGAAAGAGCATGGTGAGAGAAAAAGAGCACGGCTAGGGACTGAGACTGAGAGAGAGGGAAAGAGCATGGAGAGAGAAAAAGAGCATGGCTACGGACTGGGACTGAGAGAGAGAGAAAGCATGGATTGAGAAAAAGTGCACGGCTGGGGACTGGGACTGAGAGAGAGAAAAAAAGTATGAATTGAGAAAAAGAGCACGGCTAGGGACTGGGACTGAGAGAGAGAGAGAAAAAGAGCACGGCTGGGGACTGGGACTGAGAGAGAGAGAAAGAGCATGGAGAGAGAAAAAGAGCACGGCTAGGGACTGGGACTGAGAGAGAGAAAAAGAGCACGGCTGGGGACTGGGACTGAGAGAGAGAGAAAGAGCATGGAGAGAGAAAAAGAGCACGGCTGGGGACTGGGACTGAGAGAGAGAGAGAGAGCATGGAGAGAGAAAAAGAGCACAGCTAGGGACTGGGACTGAGAGAGAGAGAGAGAGCATGGAGAGAGAAAAAGAGCACAGCTAGGGACTGGGACTGAGAGAGAGAGAGAGAGCATGGAGAGAGAAAAAGAGCACAGCTAGGGACTGGGACTGAGAGAGAGAGAGAGAGCATGGAGAGAGAAAAAGAGCACAGCTAGGGACTGGGAATGAGAGAGAGAGAAAGAGCATGGAGAGAGAAAAAGAGCACGGCTAGGGACTGGGACTGAGAGAGAGAGAAAGCATGGATTGAGAAAAAGAGCACGGCTAGGGACTGGGACTGAGAGAGAGAGAGAAAAAGAGCACGGCTGGGGACTGGGACTGAGAGAGAGAGAAAGAGCTTGGAGAGAGAAAAAGAGCACGGCTAGGGACTGGGACTGAGAGAGAGAAAAAGAGCACGGCTGGGGACAGGGACTGAGAGAGAAAAAGAGCATGGAGAGAGAAAAAGAGCACGGCTAGGGACTGGGACTGAGAGAGAGAAAAAGAGCATGGAGAGAGAAAAAGAGCACGGCGAGGGACTGGGACTGAGAGAGCGAGAAAGCATGGATTGAGAAAAAGAGCACGGCTAGGGACTGGGACTGAGAGAGAGAGAAATCATGGATTGAGAAAAAGAGCACGGCTAGGGACTGGGACTGAGAGAGAGAGAAAAAGTATGAAGTGAGAAAAAGAGCACAGCTAGGGACTGGGACTGAGAGAGAGAAAAAGAGCACGGCGAGGGACTGGGACTGAGAGAGAGAAAAAGAGTATTGAGAGAGAAAAAGAACAGGGCTAGGGACTGGGACTGAGAGAGAGAAAAAGAGCACGGCTGGGGTCTGGGACTGAGAGAGAAAAAGAGTATTGAGGGAGAAAAAGAGCACGGCTAGGGCCTGGGACTGAGCGAGAGAAAAAGAGCACGGCTGGGGACTGGGACTGAGAGAGAGAGAAAGAGCATGGAAAGAGAAAAAGAGCATGGCTAGGGACTGGGACTGAGAGAGAGAAGAAAGCATGGAGTGAGAAAAAGAGCACAGCTAGTTACTGGGACTGAGAGAGAGAAAAAGAGCATTTAGAGAGAAAAAGAGCATGTCTAGGGACTGGGACAGAGAGAGGAGAAGAGCATGGATTGAGAAAAAGAGCACAGCTAGGTACTGGGACTGAGAGAGAGAAAAAGAGCATGGAGAGAGAGAAAGAGCACGGCTAGGGACTGGGAGGGAGGTGAAGGAACAACAGAAAGAATGAGCTAAAGGCCAAGAGGGGGGAGAAACAGGAGTATAAAGAATTGAGGGAGAGAAGTAGTGAATCTAGAGGCTGCGAGGGAGGTGAAATAGCAAGGCAAAGAGGTAGAGGGGAAAGAAAGAGCAAGGATGGAAGCCATGGCTGGGAGCATGGAGAGAGAATAGGAGCACGGCTCTGGACTGGGACTGATAGAGAGAGAAAGAGCATGGAGAGAGAAAAAGAGCACGGCTGGGGACTGGGACTGAGGGAGAGAGAAAGAGCATGGAGAGAGAAAAAGAGCACGGCTGGGGACTGGGGCTGAGAGAGAGAGAGAAAAAGAGCACGGCTGGGGACTGGGACTGAGAGAGAGAGAAAGAGCATGGAGAGAGAAAAAGAGCACGGCTAGGGACTGGGACTGAGAGAGAGAAAAAGAGCATGGAGAGAGAAAAAGAGCACGGCTGGGGACTGGGACTGAGAGAGAAAGAAAGAGCATGGAGAGAGAAAAAGAGCACGGCTGGGGACTGGGGCTGAGAGAGAGAGAAAGAGCATGGAGAGAGAAAAAGAGCACAGCTAGGGACTGGGACTGAGAGAGAGAGAAAGAGCATGGAGAGAGAAAAAGAGCACAGCTAGGGACTGGGAATGAGAGAGAGAGAAAGAGCATGGAGAGAGAAAAAGAGCACGGCTAGGGACTGGGACTGAGAGAGAGAGAAAGCATGGATTGAGAAAAAGAGCACGGCTAGGGACTGGGACTGAGAGAGAGAGAGAAAAAGAGCACGGCTGGGGACTGGGACTGAGAGAGAGAGAAAGAGCTTGGAGAGAGAAAAAGAGCACGGCTAGGGACTGGGACTGAGAGAGAGAAAAAGAGCACGGCTGGGGACAGGGACTGAGAGAGAGAAAGAGCATGGAGAGAGAAAAAGAGCACGGCTAGGGACTGGGACTGAGAGAGAGAAAAAGAGCATGGAGAGAGAAAAAGAGCACGGCGAGGGACTGGGCCTGAGAGAGCGAGAAAGCATGGATTGAGAAAAAGAGCACGGCTAGGGACTGGGACTGAAAGAGAGAGAAATCATGGATTGAGAAAAAGAGCACGGCTAGGGACTGGGACTGAGAGAGAGAGAAAAAGTATGAAGTGAGAAAAAGAGCACAGCTAGGGACTGGGACTGAGAGAGAGAAAAAGAGCACGGCGAGGGACTGGGACTGAGAGAGAGAAAAAGAGTATTGAGAGAGAAAAAGAACAGGGCTAGGGACTGGGACTGAGAGAGAGAGAAAGCATGGATTGAGAAAAAGTGCACGGCTGGGGACTGGGACTGAGAGAGAGAAAAAAAGTATGAATTGAGAAAAAGAGCACGGCTAGGGACTGGGACTGAGAGAGAGAGAGAAAAAGAGCATGGCTGGGGACTGGGACTGAGAGAGAGAGAAAGAGCATGGAGAGAGAAAAAGAGCACGGCTAGGGACTGGGACTGAGAGAGAGAAAAAGAGCACGGCTGGGGACTGGGACTGAGAGAGAGAGAAAGAGCATGGAGAGAGAAAAAGAGCACGGCTGGGGACTGGGGCTGAGAGAGAGAGAAAGAGCATGGAGAGAGAAAAAGAGCACAGCTAGGGACTGGGACTGAGAGAGAGAGAAAGAGCATGGAGAGAGAAAAAGAGCACAGCTAGGGACTGGGAATGAGAGAGAGAGAAAGAGCATGGAGAGAGAAAAAGAGCACGGCTAGGGACTGGGACTGAGAGAGAGAGAAAGCATGGATTGAGAAAAAGAGCACGGCTAGGGACTGGGACTGAGAGAGAGAGAGAAAAAGAGCACGGCTGGGGACTGGGACTGAGAGAGAGAGAAAGAGCTTGGAGAGAGAAAAAGAGCACGGCTAGGGACTGGGACTGAGAGAGAGAAAAAGAGCACGGCTGGGGACAGGGACTGAGAGAGAGAAAGAGCATGGAGAGAGAAAAAGAGCACGGCTAGGGACTGGGACTGAGAGAGAGAGAAAAAGTATGAAGTGAGAAAAAGAGCACAGCTAGGGACTGGGACTGAGAGAGAGAGAAAAAGTATGAAGTGAGAAAAAGAGCACAGCTAGGGACTGGGACTGAGAGAGAGAAAAAGAGCACGGCGAGGGACTGGGACTGAGAGAGAGAAAAAGAGTATTGAGAGAGAAAAAGAACAGGGCTAGGGACTGGGCCTGAGAGAGAGAAAAAGAGCACGGCTGGGGTCTGGGACTGAGAGAGAAAAAGAGTATTGAGGGAGAAAAAGAGCACGGCTAGGGCCTGGGACTGAGCGAGAGAAAAAGAGCACGGCTGGGGACTGGGACTGAGAGAGAGAGAAAGAGCATGGAAAGAGAAAAAGAGCATGGCTAGGGACTGGGACTGAGAGAGAGAAGAAAGCATGGAGTGAGAAAAAGAGCACAGCTAGTTCCTGGGACTGAGAGAGAGAAAAAGAGCATGTAGAGAGAAAAAGAGCATGTCTAGGGACTGGGACAGAGAGAGGAGAAGAGCATGGATTGAGAAAAAGAGCACAGCTAGGTACTGGGACTGAGAGAGAGAAAAAGAGCATGGAGAGAGAGAAAGAGCACGGCTAGGGACTGGGAGGGAGGTGAAGGAACAACAGAAAGAATGAGCTAAAGGCCAAGAGGGGGGAGAAACAGGAGTATAAAGAATTGAGGGAGAGAAGTAGTGAATCTAGAGGCTGCGAGGGAGGTGAAATAGCAAGGCAAAGAGGTAGAGGGGAAAGAAAGAGCAAGGATGGAAGCCATGGCTGGGAGCATGGAGAGAGAATAGGAGCACGGCTCTGGACTGGGACTGATAGAGAGAGAAAGAGCATGGAGAGAGAAAAAGAGCACGGCTGGGGACTGGGACTGAGGGAGAGAGAAAGAGCATGGAGAGAGAAAAAGAGCACGGCTGGGGACTGGGGCTGAGAGAGAGAGAAAGAGCATGGAGAGAGAAAAAGAGCATGGCGAGGGACTGGGACTGAGAGAGAGAAAAAGAGCATGGAGAGAGAAAAAGAGCACGGCTAGGGACTGGGACTGAGAGAGAGAGAAAAAGTATGAAGTGAGAAAAAGAGCACAGCTAGGGACTGGGACTGAGAGAGAAAAAAAGAGTACGGCGAGGGACTGGGACTGAGAGAGAGAAAAAGAGTATTGAGAGAGAAAAAGAGTACGGCTAGGGACTGGGACTGAGAGAGAGAAAAAGAGTATTGAGAGAGAAAAAGAGCACGGCTAGGGCCTGGGACTGAGAGAGAGAAAAAGAGCACGGCTGGGGACTGGGACTGAGAGAGAGAGAAAGAGCATGGAAAGAGAAAAAGAGCATGGCTAGGGACTGGGACTGAGAGAGAGAAGAAAGCATGGAGTGAGAAAAAGAGCACAGCTAGTTACTGGGACTAAGAGAGAGAAAAAGAGCATGTAGAGAGAAAAAGAGCATGGCTAGGGACTGGGACAGAGAGAGGAGAAGAGCATGGATTGAGAAAAAGAGCACAGCTAGGTACTGGGACTGAGAGAGAGAAAAAGAGCATGGAGAGAGAGAAAGAGCACGGCTAGGGACTGGGAGGGAGGTGAAGGAACAACAGATAGAATGAGCTAAAGGCCAAGAGGGGGGAGAAACAGGGGTATAAAGAATTGAGGGAGAGAAGTAGTGAATCTAGAGGCTGCGAGGGAGGTGAAATAGCAAGGCAAAGAGTTAGAGGGGAAAGAAAGAGCAAGGATGGAAGCCATGGCTGGGAGCATGGAGAGAGAAAAAGAGCACAGCTCTGGACTGGGACTGAGAGAGAGAGAAAAAGCCTGGAGTGAGAAAAAGAGCATGGCTAGGGACTGGGACTGAGAGAGAGAAAAAGAACATGGAGAGAGAAAAAGAGCACGGCCATGGACTGGGACTGAGAGAGAGAGAAAGAGCATGGAGAGAAAAAAAGAGCATGGCTAGGGACTGGGACTGAAAGAGAGGGAAAGAGCATGGAGAGAGAAAAAGAGCACGGCTGGGGACTGGGACTGAGAGAGAGAGAAAGAGCATGGAGAGAGAAAAAGAGCACGGCTAGGCACTGGGACTGAGAGAGAGAAGGAGCATGGAGAGAGAAAAAGAGCATGGCTGGAGACTGGGACTGAGAGAGAGAAAAAGAGCATGGAGAGAGAAAAAGAGCACGGCTAGGGACTGGGACTGAGAGAGAGAAAAAGAGCACGGCTGGGGACTGGGACTGAGAGAGAGAGAAAGAGCATGGAGAGAGAAAAAGAGCACGGCTACGGACTGGGACTGAGAGAGAGAAAAAGAGCACGGCTGGGGACTGGGACTGAGAGAGAGAGAAAGAGCATGGAGAGAGAAAAAGAGCACGGCTAGGGACTGGGACTGAGAGAGAGAGAAAAAGCATGGAGTGAGAAAAAGAGCATGGCTAGGGACTGCGACTGAGAGAGAGAAAAAGAGCACGGCTAGGGACTGGGACTGAGGGAGAGAAGAAGAGCTTGGAGTGAGAAAAAGGGCACAGCTAGGGACTGGGACTGAGAGAGAGAAAGAGCATGGAGAGAGAAAAAGAGCATGGCTGGGGACTGGGACTGAGAGAGAGAAAAAGAGCATGGAGAGAGAAAAAGAGCACGGCTAGGGACTGGGACTGAGAGAGACAGAAAGAGCATGGAGAAAGAAAAAGAGCACGGCTAGGGACTGGGACTGAGAGAGAGAAAAAGAGCATGGAGAGAGAAAAAGAGCACGGCTAGGGACTGGGACTGAGAGAGAGAGAAAGAGCATGTAGAGAGAAAAAGAGCATGGCTAGGGACTGGGACAGAGAGAGGAGAAGAGCATGGATTGAGAAAAAGAGCACAGCTAGGTACTGGGACTGAGAGAGAGAGAAAGCATGGATCGAGAAAAAGAGCACGGCTAGGGACTGGGACTGAGAGAGAGAAAAAGAGCACGGCTGGGGACTGGGACTGAGAGAGAGAAGAAAGCATGGAGTGAGAAAAAGAGCACAGCTAGTTACTGGGACTAAGAGAGAGAAAAAGAGCATGTAGAGAGAAAAAGAGCATGGCTAGGGACTGGGACAGAGAGAGGAGAAGAGCATGGATTGAGAAAAAGAGCACAGCTAGGTACTGGGACTGAGAGAGAGAAAAAGAGCATGGAGAGAGAGAAAGAGCACGGCTAGGGACTGGGAGGGAGGTGAAGGAACAACAGATAGAATGAGCTAAAGGCCAAGAGGGGGGAGAAACAGGGGTATAAAGAATTGAGGGAGAGAAGTAGTGAATCTAGAGGCTGCGAGGGAGGTGAAATAGCAAGGCAAAGAGTTAGAGGGGAAAGAAAGAGCAAGGATGGAAGCCATGGCTGGGAGCATGGAGAGAGAAAAAGAGCACAGCTCTGGACTGGGACTGAGAGAGAGAGAAAAAGCCTGGAGTGAGAAAAAGAGCATGGCTAGGGACTGGGACTGAGAGAGAGAAAAAGAACATGGAGAGAGAAAAAGAGCACGGCCATGGACTGGGACTGAGAGAGAGAGAAAGAGCATGGAGAGAAAAAAAGAGCATGGCTAGGGACTGGGACTGAAAGAGAGGGAAAGAGCATGGAGAGAGAAAAAGAGCACGGCTGGGGACTGGGACTGAGAGAGAGAGAAAGAGCATGGAGAGAGAAAAAGAGCACGGCTAGGCACTGGGACTGAGAGAGAGAAGGAGCATGGAGAGAGAAAAAGAGCATGGCTGGAGACTGGGACTGAGAGAGAGAAAAAGAGCATGGAGAGAGAAAAAGAGCACGGCTAGGGACTGGGACTGAGAGAGAGAAAAAAAGTATGAAGTGAGAAAAAGAGCACAGCTAGGGACTGGGACTGAGAGAGAAAAAGAGCACGGCTACGGACTGGGACTGAGAGAGAGAAAAAGAGCACGGCTGGGGACTGGGACTGAGAGAGAGAGAAAGAGCATGGAGAGAGAAAAAGAGCACGGCTAGGGACTGGGACTGAGAGAGAGAGAAAAAGCATGGAGTGAGAAAAAGAGCATGGCTAGGGACTGCGACTGAGAGAGAGAAAAAGAGCACGGCTAGGGACTGGGACTGAGGGAGAGAAGAAGAGCTTGGAGTGAGAAAAAGGGCACAGCTAGGGACTGGGACTGAGAGAGAGAGAAAGAGCATGGAGAGAGAAAAAGAGCATGGCTGGGGACTGGGACTGAGAGAGAGAAAAAGAGCATGGAGAGAGAAAAAGAGCACGGCTAGGGACTGGGAATTTGAGAGAGAAAAAGAGCATGGAGAGAGAAAAAGAGCACGGCTAGGGACTGGGACTGAGAGAGACAGAAAGAGCATGGAGAAAGAAAAAGAGCACGGCTAGGGACTGGGACTGAGAGAGAGAAAAAGAGCATGGAGAGAGAAAAAGAGCACGGCTAGGGACTGGGACTGAGAGAGAGAGAAAGAGCATGTAGAGAGAAAAAGAGCATGGCTAGGGACTGGGACAGAGAGAGGAGAAGAGCATGGATTGAGAAAAAGAGCACAGCTAGGTACTGGGACTGAGAGAGAGAGAAAGCATGGATCGAGAAAAAGAGCACGGCTAGGGACTGGGACTGAGAGAGAGAGAGAAAAAGAGCACGGCTGGGGACTGGGACTGAGAGAGAGAGAAAGAGCATGGAGAGAGAAAAAGAGCACGGCTAGGGACTGGGACTGAGAGAGAGAAAAAGAGCACGGCTGGGGACTGGGACTGAGAGAGAGAGAAAGAGCATGGAGAGAGAAAAAGAGCACGGCTAGAGACTGGGACTGAGAGAGAGAGAAAGCATGGATTGAGAAAAAGAGCACGGCCAGGGACTGGGACTGAGAGAGAGAGAAAAAGTATGAAGTGAGAAAAAGAGCACAGCTAGGGACTGGGACTGAGAGAGAAAAAAAGAATACCGCGAGGGACTGGGACTGAGAGAGAGAAAAAGAGTATTGAGAGAGAAAAAGAGCACGGCTAGGGACTGGGACTGAGAGAGAGAAAAAGAGCACGGCTGGGGTCTGGGACTGAGAGAGAGAAAAAGAGTATTGAGAGAGAAAAAGAGCACGGCTAGGGACTGGGACTGAGAGAGAGAAAAAGTGCACGGCTGGGGACTGGGACTGAGAGAGAGAGAAAGAGCATGGAAAGAGAAAAAGAGCATGGCTAGGGACTGGGACTGAGAGAGAGAAGAAAGCATGGAGTGAGAAAAAGAGCACAGCTAGTTACTGGGACTGAGAGAGAGAAAAAGAGCATGTAGAGAGAAAAAGAGCATGGCTAGGGACTGGGACAGAGAGAGGAGAAGAGCATGGATTGAGAAAAAGAGCACAGCTAGGGACTGGGACTGAGAGTGAGAAAAAGAGCATGGAGAGAGAGAAAGAGCACGGCTAGGGACTGGGAGGGAGGTGAAGGAACAACAGAAAGAATGAGCTAAAGGCCAAGAGGGGGGAGAAACAGGGGTATAAAGAATTGAGGGAGAGAAGTAGTGAATCTAGAGGCTGCGAGGGAGGTGAAATAGCAAGGCAAAGAGGTAGAGGGGAAAGAAAGAGCAAGGATGGAAGCCATGGCTGGGAGCATGGAGAGAGAAAAAGAGCATGGCTGGAGACTGGGACTGAGAGAGAGAAAAAGAGCATGGAGAGAGAAAAAGAGCACGGCTAGGGACTGGGACTGAGAGAGAGGGAAAGAGCATGGAGCGAGAAAAAGAGCATGGCTGGAGACTGGGACTGAGAGAGAGAAAAAGAGCATGGAGAGAGAAAAAGAGCACGGCTAGGGACTGGGACTGAGAGAGAGAGAAAGAGCATGGAGAGAGAAAAAGAGCACGGCTAGGGACTGGGACTGAGAGAGAGAGAAAGAGCATGGAGAGAGAAAAAGAGCACGGCTAGGGACTGGGACTGAAAGAGAGGGAAAGAGCATGGAGCGAGAAAAAGAGCATGGCTGGAGACTGGGACTGAGAGAGAGAAAAAGAGCATGGAGAGAGAAAAAGAGCACGGCTAGGGACTGGGACTGAGAGAGAGAGAAAGAGCATGGAGAGAGAAAAAGAGCACGGCTAGGGACTGGGACTGAGAGAGAGAGAAAGAGCATGGAGAGAGAAAAAGAGCACGGCTAGGGACTGGGACTGAGAGAGAGAGAAAGAGCATGGAGAGAGAAAAAGAGCACGGCTAGGCACTGGGACTGAGAGAGAGAGAAGGAGCATGGAGAGAGAAAAAGAGCATGGCTGGAGACTGGGACTGAGAGAGAGAGAAAGAGCATGGAGAGAGAAAAAGAGCACGGCTAGGGACTGGGACTGAGAGAGAGAAAAAGAGCACGGCTGGGGACTGGGACTGAGAGAGAGAGAAAGAGCATGGAGAGAGAAAAAGAGCACGGCTGGGGACTGGGGCTGAGAGAGAGAAAAAAAGTATGAATTGAGAAAAAGAGCACAGCTAGGGACTGGGACTGAGAGAGAAAAAAAGAGCATGGTGAGGGACTGGGACTGAGAGAGAGAAAAAGAGTATTGAGAGAGGAAAAGACCACGGCTAGGGACTGGGACTGAGAGAGAGAAAAAGAGCACGGCTGGGGACTGGGACTGAGAGAGAGAAGAAAGCATGGAGTGAGAAAAAGAGCAGAGCTAGTTACTGGGACTGAGAGAGAGAGAAAGAGCATGTAGAGAGAAAAAGAGCATGGCTAGGGACTGGGACTGAGAGAGAGAGAAAGAGCATGGAGAGAGAAAAAGAGCATGGCTAGGGACTGGGACTGAGAGAGAGAGAAAGAGCATGGAGAGAGAAAAAGAGCATGGCTGGGGACTGGGACTGAGAGAGAGAAAAAGAGCATGGAGAGAGAAAAAGAGCACGGCTGCGGACTGGGACTGATAGAGAGAAAAAGAGCATGGAGAGAGAAAAAGAGCACGGCTAGGGACTGAGACTGAGAGAGAGGGAAAGAGCATGGTGAGAGAAAAAGAGCACGGCTAGGGACTGAGACTGAGAGAGAGGGAAAGAGCATGGAGAGAGAAAAAGAGCATGGCTACGGCCTGGGACTGAGAGAGAGAGAAAGCATGGATTGAGAAAAAGTGCACGGCTGGGGACTGGGACTGAGAGAGAGAAAAAAAGTATGAATTGAGAAAAAGAGCACGGCTAGGGACTGGGACTGAGAGAGAGAGAGAAAAAGAGCACGGCTGGGGACTGGGACTGAGAGAGAGAGAAAGAGCATGGAGAGAGAAAAAGAGCACGGCTAGGGACTGGGACTGAGAGAGAGAAAAAGAGCACGGCTGGGGACTGGGACTGAGAGAGAGAGAAAGAGCATGGAGAGAGAAAAAGAGCACGGCTAGGGACTGGGACTGAGAGAGAGAGAAAGAGCATGGAGAGAGAAAAAGAGCACGGCTAGGGACTGGGACTGAGAGAGAGAGAAAGCATGGATTGAGAAAAAGAGCACGGCTAGGGACTGGGACTGAGAGAGAGAGAGAAAAAGAGCACGGCTGGGGACTGGGACTGAGAGAGAGAGAGAAAAAGAGCACGGCTGGGGACTGGGAATGAGAGAGAGAGAAAGAGCATGGAGAGAGAAAAAGAGCACGGCTAGGGACTGGGACTGAGAGAGAGAGAAAGCATGGATTGAGAAAAAGAGCACGGCTAGGGACTGGGACTGAGAGAGAGAGAGAAAAAGAGCACGGCTGGGGACTGGGACTGAGAGAGAGAGAAAGAGAATGGAGAGAGAAAAAGAGCACGGCTAGGGACTGGGACTGAGAGAGAGAAAAAGAGCACGGCTGGGGACTGGGAGTGAGAGAGAGAGAAAGAGCATGGAGAGAGAAAAAGAGCACAGCTAGTTACTGGGACTGAGAGAGAGAGAAAGAGCATGGAGAGAGAAAAAGAGCACAGCTAGGGACTGGGAATGAGAGAGAGAGAAAGAGCATGGAGAGAGAAAAAGAGCACGGCTAGGGACTGGGACTGAGAGAGAGAGAAAGAGCATGGAGAGAGAAAAAGAGCACGGCTAGGGACTGGGACTGAGAGAGAGAAAAAGAGCATGGAGAGAGAAAAAGAGCACGGCGAGGGACTGGGACTGAGAGAGAGAGAAATCATGGATTGAGAAAAAGAGCACGGCTAGGGACTGGGACTGAGAGAGAGAGAAAAAGTATGAAGTGAGAAAAAGAGCACAGCTAGGGACTGGGACTGAGAGAGAAAAAAAGAGCACGGCGAGGGACTGGGACTGAGAGAGAGAAAAAGAGTATTGAGAGAGAAAAAGAGCACGGCTAGGGACTGGGACTGAGAGAGAGAAAAAGAGCACGGCTGGGGTCTGGGACTGAGAGAGAAAAAGAGTATTGAGGGAGAAAAAGAGCACGGCTAGGGCCTGGGACTGAGCGAGAGAAAAAGAGCACGGCTGGGGACTGGGACTGAGAGAGAGAGAAAGAGCATGGAAAGAGAAAAAGAGCATGGCTAGGGACTGGGACTGAGAGAGAGAAGAAAGCATGGAGTGAGAAAAAGAGCACAGCTAGTTACTGGGACTGAGAGAGAGAAAAAGAGCATGTAGAGAGAAAAAGAGCATGTCTAGGGACTGGGACAGAGAGAGGAGAAGAGCATGGATTGAGAAAAAGAGCACAGCTAGGTACTGGGACTGAGAGAGAGAAAAAGAGCATGGAGAGAGAGAAAGAGCACGGCTAGGGACTGGGAGGGAGGTGAAGGAACAACAGAAAGAATGAGCTAAAGGCCAAGAGGGGGGAGAAACAGGAGTATAAAGAATTGAGGGAGAGAAGTAGTGAATCTAGAGGCTGCGAGGGAGGTGAAATAGCAAGGCAAAGAGGTAGAGGGGAAAGAAAGAGCAAGGATGGAAGCCATGGCTGGGAGCATGGAGAGAGAATAGGAGCACGGCTCTGGACTGGGACTGATAGAGAGAGAAAGAGCATGGAGAGAGAAAAAGAGCACGGCTGGGGACTGGGACTGAGAGAGCGAGAAAGCATGGATTGAGAAAAAGAGCACGGCTAGGGACTGGGACTGAGAGAGAGAGAAATCATGGATTGAGAAAAAGAGCACGGCTAGGGACTGGGACTGAGAGAGAGAGAAAAAGTATGAAGTGAGAAAAAGAGCACAGCTAGGGACTGGGACTGAGAGAGGAAAAAAGAGCACGGCGAGGGACTGGGACTGAGAGAGAGAAAAAGAGTATTGAGAGAGAAAAAGAGCACGGCTAGGGACTGGGACTGAGAGAGAGAAAAAGAGCACGGCTGGGGTCTGGGACTGAGAGAGAAAAAGAGTATTGAGGGAGAAAAAGAGCACGGCTAGGGCCTGGGACTGAGCGAGAGAAAAAGAGCACGGCTGGGGACTGGGACTGAGAGAGAGAGAAAGAGCATGGAAAGAGAAAAAGAGCATGGCTAGGGACTGGGACTGAGAGAGAGAAGAAAGCATGGAGTGAGAAAAAGAGCACAGCTAGTTACTGGGACTGAGAGAGAGAAAAAGAGCATGTCTAGGGACTGGGACAGAGAGAGGAGAAGAGCATGGATTGAGAAAAAGAGCACAGCTAGGTACTGGGACTGAGAGAGAGAAAAAGAGCATGGAGAGAGAGAAAGAGCACGGCTAGGGACTGGGAGGGAGGTGAAGGAACAACAGAAAGAATGAGCTAAAGGCCAAGAGGGGGGAGAAACAGGAGTATAAAGAATTGAGGGAGAGAAGTAGTGAATCTAGAGGCTGCGAGGGAGGTGAAATAGCAAGGCAAAGAGGTAGAGGGGAAAGAAAGAGCAAGGATGGAAGCCATGGCTGGGAGCATGGAGAGAGAATAGGAGCACGGCTCTGGACTGGGACTGATAGAGAGAGAAAGAGCATGGAGAGAGAAAAAGAGCACGGCTGGGGACTGGGACTGAGGGAGAGAGAAAGAGCATGGAGAGAGAAAAAGAGCACGGCTGGGGACTGGGGCTGAGAGAGAGAGAAAGAGCATGGAGAGAGAAAAAGAGCACAGCTAGGGACTGGGAATGAGAGAGAGAGAAAGAGCATGGAGAGAGAAAAAGAGCACGGCTAGGGACTGGGACTGAGAGAGAGAGAAAAAGTATGAAGTGAGAAAAAGAGCACAGCTAGGGACTGGGACTGAGAGAGAAAAAAAGAGTACGGCGAGGGACTGGGACTGAGAGAGAGAGAAAGAGCATGGAGAGAGAAAAAGAGCACGGCTAGGGACTGGGACTGAGAGAGAGAGAAAGAGCATGGAGAGAGAAAAAGAGCACGGCTAGGGACTGGGACTGAGAGAGAGAAAAAGAGCACGGCTGGGGACTGGGACTGAGAGAGAAAAAGAGCACGGCTGGGGACTGGGACTGAGAGAGAGAGAAAGAGCATGGAGAGAGAAAAAGAGCACGGCTAGGGACTGGGACTGAGAGAGAAAAAGAGCACGGCTAGGGACTGGGACTGAGAGAGAGAAAAAGAGCACGGCTGGGGACTGGGACTGAGAGAGAGAGAAAGAGCATGGAGAGAGAAAAAGAGCACGGCTAGGGACTGGGACTGAGAGAGAGAGAAAAAGCATGGAGTGAGAAAAAGAGCATGGCTAGGGACTGCGACTGAGAGAGAGAAAAAGAGCACGGCTAGGGACTGGGACTGAGGGAGAGAAGAAGAGCTTGGAGTGAGAAAAAGGGCACAGCTAGGGACTGGGACTGAGAGAGAGAGAAAGAGCATGGAGAGAGAAAAATAGCATGGCTGGGGACTGGGACTGAGAGAGAGAAAAAGAGCATGGAGAGAGAAAAAGAGCACGGCTAGGGACTGGGACTTTGAGAGAGAAAAAGAGCATGGAGAGAGAAAAAGAGCACGGCTAGGGACTGGGACTGAGAGAGACAGAAAGAGCATGGAGAGAGAAAAAGAGCACGGCTAGGGACTGGGACTGAGAGAGAGAAAAAGAGCATGGAGAGAGAAAAAGAGCACGGCTAGGGACTGGGACTGAGAGAGAGAGAAAGAGCATGGAGAGAGAAAAAGAGCACAGCTAGGGACTGGGAATGAGAGAGAGAGAAAGAGCATGGAGAGAGAAAAAGAGCACGGCTAGGGACTGGGACTGAGAGAGAGAGAAAGCATGGATTGAGAAAAAGAGCACGGCTAGGGACTGGGACTGAGAGAGAGAGAGAAAAAGAGCACGGCTGGGGACTGGGACTGAGAGAGAGAGAAAGAGCATGGAGAGAGAAAAAGAGCACGGCTAGGGACTGGGACTGTGAGAGAGAAAAAGAGCACGGCTGGGGACTGGGACTGAGAGAGAGAGAAAGAGTATGGAGAGAGAAAAAGAGCACGGCTAGGGACTGGGACTGAGAGAGAGAGAAAGCATGGATTGAGAAAAAGAGCACGGCTAGGGACTGGGACTGAGAGAGAGAGAAAAAGTATGAAGTGAGAAAAAGAGCACAGCTAGGGACTGGGACTGAGAGAGAAAAAAAGAGTACCGCGAGGGACTGGGACTGAGAGAGAGAAAAAGAGTATTGAGAGAGAAAAAGAGCACGGCTAGGGACTGGGACTGAGAGAGAGAAAAAGAGCACGGCTGGGGTCTGGGACTGAGAGAGAGAGAAAGAGCATGGAGAGAGAAAAAGAGCACGGCTAGGGACTGGGACTGAGAGAGAGAGAAAGAGCATGGAGAGAGAAAAAGAGCACGGCTAGGGACTGGGACTGAGAGAGAGAGAAAGAGCATGGAGAGAGAAAAAGAGCACGGCTAGGCACTGGGACTGAGAGAGAGAGAAGGAGCATGGAGAGAGAAAAAGATCATGGCTGGAGACTGGGACTGAGAGAGAGAGAAAGAGCATGGAGAGAGAAAAAGAGCACGGCTAGGGACTGGGACTGAGAGAGAGAGAAAGAGCATGGAGAGAGAAAAAGAGCACGGCTAGGGACTGGGACTGAGAGAGAGAGAAAGAGCATGGAGAGAGAAAAAGAGCACGGCTAGGGACTGGGACTGAGAGAGAGAGAAAGCATGGATTGAGAAAAAGAGCACGGCTAGGGACTGGGACTGAGAGAGAGAGAGAAAAAGAGCACGGCTGGGGACTGGGACTGAGAGAGAGAGAAAGAGCATGGAGAGAGAAAAAGAGCACGGCTAGGGACTGGGACTGAGAGAGAGAAAAAAAGTATGAAGTGAGAAAAAGAGCACAGCTAGGGACTGGGACTGAGAGAGAAAAAGAGCACGGCTAGGGACTGGGACTGAGAGAGAGAAAAAGAGCACGGCTGGGGACTGGGACTGAGAGAGAGAGAAAGAGCATGGAGAGAGAAAAAGAGCACGGCTAGGGACTGGGACTGAGAGAGAGAGAAAAAGCATGGAGTGAGAAAAAGAGCATGGCTATGGACTGCGACTGAGAGAGAGAAAAAGAGCACGGCTAGGGACTGGGACTGAGGGAGAGAAGAAGAGCTTGGAGTGAGAAAAAGGGCACAGCTAGGGACTGGGACTGAGAGAGAGAGAAAGAGCATGGAGAGAGAAAAATAGCACGGCTAGGGACTGGGACTTTGAGAGAGAAAAAGAGCATGGAGAGAGAAAAAGAGCACGGCTAGGGACTGGGACTGAGAGAGAGAAAAAGAGCATGGAGAGAGAAAAAGAGCACGGCTAGGGACTGGGACTTTGAGAGAGAAAAAGAGCATGGAGAGAGAAAAAGAGCACGGCTAGGGACTGGGACTGAGAGAGACAGAAAGAGCATGGAGAGAGAAAAAGAGCACGGCTAGGGACTGGGACTGAGAGAGAGAAAAAGAGCATGGAGAGAGAAAAAGAGCACGGCTAGGGACTGGGACTGAGAGAGAGAGAAAGAGCATGGAGAGAGAAAAAGAGCACGGCTAGGGACTGGGAATGAGAGAGAGAGAAAGAGCATGGAGAGAGAAAAAGAGCACGGCTAGGGACTGGGACTGAGAGAGAGAGAAAGCATGGATTGAGAAAAAGAGCACGGCTAGGGACTGGGACTGAGAGAGAGAGAAAGAGCATGGAGAGAGAAAAAGAGCACGGCTAGGGACTGGGAATGAGAGAGAGAGAAAGAGCATGGAGAGAGAAAAAGAGCACGGCTAGGGACTGGGACTGAGAGAGAGAGAAAGAGCATGGAGAGAGAAAAAGAGCACGGCTAGGGACTGGGACTGAGAGAGAGAGAAAGAGCATGGAGAGAGAAAAAGAGCATGGCTAGGGACTGGGACTGAGAGAGAGAGAAAGAGCATGGAGAGAGAAAAAGAGCACGGCTAGGGACTGGGAATGAGAGAGAGAGAAAGAGCATGGAGAGAGAAAAAGAGCACGGCTAGGGACTGGGACTGAGAGAGAGAGAAAGCATGGATTGAGAAAAAGAGCACGGCTAGGGACTGGGACTGAGAGAGAGAGAGAAAAAGAGCACGGCTGGGGACTGGGACTGAGAGAGAGAGAAAGAGCATGGAGAGAGAAAAAGAGCACGGCTAGGGACTGGGACTGTGAGAGAGAAAAAGAGCACGGCTGGGGACTGGGACTGAGAGAGAGAGAAAGAGTATGGAGAGAGAAAAAGAGCACGGCTAGGGACTGGGACTGAGAGAGAGAGAAAGCATGGATTGAGAAAAAGAGCACGGCTAGGGACTGGGACTGAGAGAGAGAGAAAAAGTATGAAGTGAGAAAAAGAGCACAGCTAGGGACTGGGACTGAGAGAGAAAAAAAGAGTACCGCGAGGGACTGGGACTGAGAGAGAGAAAAAGAGTATTGAGAGAGAAAAAGAGCACGGCTAGGGACTGGGACTGAGAGAGAGAAAAAGAGCACGGCTGGGGTCTGGGACTGAGAGAGAGAAAAAGAGTATTGAGAGAGAAAAAGAGTACGGCTAGGGACTGGGACTGAGAGAGAGAAAAAGTGCACGGCTGGGGACTGGGACTGAGAGAGAGAGAAAGAGCATGGAAAGAGAAAAAGAGCATGGCTAGGGACTGGGACTGAGAGAGAGAAGAAAGCATGGAGTGAGAAAAAGAGCACAGCTAGTTACTGGGACTGAGAGAGAGAAAAAGAGCATGTAGAGAGAAAAAGAGCATGGCTAGGGACTGGGACAGAGAGAGGAGAAGAGCATGGATTGAGAAAAAGAGCACAGCTAGGTACTGGGACTGAGAGAGAGAAAAAGAGCATGGAGAGAGAGAAAGAGCACGGCTAGGGACTGGGAGGGAGGTGAAGGAACAACAGAAAGAATGAGCTAAAGGCCAAGAGGGGGGAGAAACAGGGGTATAAAGAATTGAGGGAGAGAAGTAGTGAATCTAGAGGCTGCGAGGGAGGTGAAATAGCAAGGCAAAGAGGTAGAGGGGAAAGAAAGAGCAAGGATGGAAGCCATGGCTGGGAGCATGGAGAGAGAAAAAGAGCACAGCTCTGGACTGGGACTGAGAGAGAGAGAAAAAGCATGGAGTGAGAAAAAGAGCACAGCTCTGGACTGGGACTGAGAGAGAGAGAAAAAGCATGGAGTGAGAAAAAGAGCACGGCTAGGGACTGGGACTGAGAGAGAGAAAAAGAGCATGGAGAGAGAAAAAGAGCACAGCTCTGGACTGGGACTGAAAGAGAGGGAAAGAGCATGGAGAGAGAAAAAGATCATGGCTGGAGACTGGGACTGAGAGAGAGAAAAAGAGCATGGAGAGAGAAAAAGAGCACGGCTAGGGACTGGGACTGAGAGAGAGAGAAAGAGCATGGAGAGAGAAAAAGAGCATGGCTAGGGACTGGGACTGAAAGAGAGGGAAAGAGCATGGAGAGAGAAAAAGAGCATGGCTGGAGACTGGGACTGAGAGAGAGAAAAAGAGCATGGAGAGAGAAAAAGAGCACGGCTAGGGACTGGGACTGAGAGAGAGAGAAAGAGCATGGAGAGAGAAAAAGAGCACGGCTAGGCACTGGGACTGAGAGAGAGAGAAGGAGCATGGAGAGAGAAAAAGAGCATGGCTGGAGACTGGGACTGAGAGATAGAAAAAGAGCATGGAGAGAGAAAAAGAGCACGGCTAGGGACTGGGACTGAGAGAGAGAAAAAAAGTATGAAGTGAGAAAAAGAGCACAGCTAGGGACTGGGACTGAGAGAGAAAAAGAGCACGGCTAGGGACTGGGACTGAGAGAGAAAAAGAGCACGGCTAGGGACTGGGACTGAGAGAGAGAAAAAGAGCACGGCTGGGGACTGGGACTGAGAGAGAGAGAAAGAGCATGGAGAGAGAAAAAGAGCACGGCTACGGACTGGGACTGAGAGAGAGAAAAAGAGCATGGAGAGAGAAAAAGAGCACGGCTAGGGACTGGGACTGAGAGAGAGAGAAAGAGCATGGAGAGAGAAAAAGAGCACAGCTAGGGACTGGGAATGAGAGAGAGAGAAAGAGCATGGAGAGAGAAAAAGAGCACGGCTAGGGACTGGGACTGAGAGAGAGAGAAAGCATGGATTGAGAAAAAGAGCACGGCTAGGGACTGGGACTGAGAGAGAGAGAGAAAAAGAGCACGGCTGGGGACTGGGACTGAGAGAGAGAGAAAGAGCATGGAGAGAGAAAAAGAGCACGGCTAGGGACTGGGACTGTGAGAGAGAAAAAGAGCACGGCTGGGGACTGGGACTGAGAGAGAGAGAAAGAGTATGGAGAGAGAAAAAGAGCACGGCTAGGGACTGGGACTGAGAGAGAGAGAAAGCATGGATTGAGAAAAAGAGCACGGCTAGGGACTGGGACTGAGAGAGAGAGAAAAAGTATGAAGTGAGAAAAAGAGCACAGCTAGGGACTGGGACTGAGAGAGAAAAAAAGAGTACCGCGAGGGACTGGGACTGAGAGAGAGAAAAAGAGTATTGAGAGAGAAAAAGAGCACGGCTAGGGACTGGGACTGAGAGAGAGAAAAAGAGCACGGCTGGGGTCTGGGACTGAGAGAGAGAGAAAGAGCATGGAGAGAGAAAAAGAGCACGGCTAGGGACTGGGACTGAGAGAGAGAGAAAGAGCATGGAGAGAGAAAAAGAGCACGGCTAGGGACTGGGACTGAGAGAGAGAGAAAGAGCATGGAGAGAGAAAAAGAGCACGGCTAGGCACTGGGACTGAGAGAGAGAGAAGGAGCATGGAGAGAGAAAAAGAGCATGGCTGGAGACTGGGACTGAGAGAGAGAGAAAGAGCATGGAGAGAGAAAAAGAGCACGGCTAGGGACTGGGACTGAGAGAGAGAGAAAGAGCATGGAGAGAGAAAAAGAGCACGGCTAGGGACTGGGACTGAGAGAGAGAGAAAGAGCATGGAGAGAGAAAAAGAGCACGGCTAGGGACTGGGACTGAGAGAGAGAGAAAGCATGGATTGAGAAAAAGAGCACGGCTAGGGACTGGGACTGAGAGAGAGAGAGAAAAAGAGCACGGCTGGGGACTGGGACTGAGAGAGAGAGAAAGAGCATGGAGAGAGAAAAAGAGCACGGCTAGGGACTGGGACTGAGAGAGAGAAAAAAAGTATGAAGTGAGAAAAAGAGCACAGCTAGGGACTGGGACTGAGAGAGAAAAAGAGCACGGCTAGGGACTGGGACTGAGAGAGAGAAAAAGAGCACGGCTGGGGACTGGGACTGAGAGAGAGAGAAAGAGCATGGAGAGAGAAAAAGAGCACGGCTAGGGACTGGGACTGAGAGAGAGAGAAAAAGCATGGAGTGAGAAAAAGAGCATGGCTATGGACTGCGACTGAGAGAGAGAAAAAGAGCACGGCTAGGGACTGGGACTGAGGGAGAGAAGAAGAGCTTGGAGTGAGAAAAAGGGCACAGCTAGGGACTGGGACTGAGAGAGAGAGAAAGAGCATGGAGAGAGAAAAATAGCACGGCTAGGGACTGGGACTTTGAGAGAGAAAAAGAGCATGGAGAGAGAAAAAGAGCACGGCTAGGGACTGGGACTGAGAGAGAGAAAAAGAGCATGGAGAGAGAAAAAGAGCACGGCTAGGGACTGGGACTTTGAGAGAGAAAAAGAGCATGGAGAGAGAAAAAGAGCACGGCTAGGGACTGGGACTGAGAGAGACAGAAAGAGCATGGAGAGAGAAAAAGAGCACGGCTAGGGACTGGGACTGAGAGAGAGAAAAAGAGCATGGAGAGAGAAAAAGAGCACGGCTAGGGACTGGGACTGAGAGAGAGAGAAAGAGCATGGAGAGAGAAAAAGAGCACGGCTAGGGACTGGGAATGAGAGAGAGAGAAAGAGCATGGAGAGAGAAAAAGAGCACGGCTAGGGACTGGGACTGAGAGAGAGAGAAAGCATGGATTGAGAAAAAGAGCACGGCTAGGGACTGGGACTGAGAGAGAGAGAAAGAGCATGGAGAGAGAAAAAGAGCACGGCTAGGGACTGGGAATGAGAGAGAGAGAAAGAGCATGGAGAGAGAAAAAGAGCACGGCTAGGGACTGGGACTGAGAGAGAGAGAAAGAGCATGGAGAGAGAAAAAGAGCACGGCTAGGGACTGGGACTGAGAGAGAGAGAAAGAGCATGGAGAGAGAAAAAGAGCATGGCTAGGGACTGGGACTGAGAGAGAGAGAAAGAGCATGGAGAGAGAAAAAGAGCACGGCTAGGGACTGGGAATGAGAGAGAGAGAAAGAGCATGGAGAGAGAAAAAGAGCACGGCTAGGGACTGGGACTGAGAGAGAGAGAAAGCATGGATTGAGAAAAAGAGCACGGCTAGGGACTGGGACTGAGAGAGAGAGAGAAAAAGAGCACGGCTGGGGACTGGGACTGAGAGAGAGAGAAAGAGCATGGAGAGAGAAAAAGAGCACGGCTAGGGACTGGGACTGTGAGAGAGAAAAAGAGCACGGCTGGGGACTGGGACTGAGAGAGAGAGAAAGAGTATGGAGAGAGAAAAAGAGCACGGCTAGGGACTGGGACTGAGAGAGAGAAAAAGAGTATTGAGAGAGAAAAAGAGTACGGCTAGGGACTGGGACTGAGAGAGAGAAAAAGTGCACGGCTGGGGACTGGGACTGAGAGAGAGAGAAAGAGCATGGAAAGAGAAAAAGAGCATGGCTAGGGACTGGGACTGTGAGAGAGAAAAAGAGCACGGCTGGGGACTGGGACTGAGAGAGAGAGAAAGAGTATGGAGAGAGAAAAAGAGCACGGCTGGGGACTGGGACTGTGAGAGAGAAAAAGAGCACGGCTGGGGACTGGGACTGAGAGAGAGAGAAAGAGTATGGAGAGAGAAAAAGAGCACGGCTGGGGACTGGGACTGAGAGAGAGAAAAAGAGTATTGAGAGAGAAAAAGAGTACGGCTAGGGACTGGGACTGAGAGAGAGAAAAAGTGCACGGCTGGGGACTGGGACTGAGAGAGAGAGAAAGAGCATGGAAAGAGAAAAAGAGCATGGCTAGGGACTGGGACTGAGAGAGAGAAGAAAGCATGGAGTGAGAAAAAGAGCACAGCTAGTTACTGGGACTGAGAGAGAGAAAAAGAGCATGTAGAGAGAAAAAGAGCATGGCTAGGGACTGGGACAGAGAGAGGAGAAGAGCATGGATTGAGAAAAAGAGCACAGCTAGGTACTGGGACTGAGAGAGAGAAAAAGAGCATGGAGAGAGAGAAAGAGCACGGCTAGGGACTGGGAGGGAGGTGAAGGAACAACAGAAAGAATGAGCTAAAGGCCAAGAGGGGGGAGAAACAGGGGTATAAAGAATTGAGGGAGAGAAGTAGTGAATCTAGAGGCTGCGAGGGAGGTGAAATAGCAAGGCAAAGAGGTAGAGGGGAAAGAAAGAGCAAGGATGGAAGCCATGGCTGGGAGCATGGAGAGAGAAAAAGAGCACAGCTCTGGACTGGGACTGAGAGAGAGAGAAAAAGCATGGAGTGAGAAAAAGAGCACAGCTCTGGACTGGGACTGAGAGAGAGAGAAAAAGCATGGAGTGAGAAAAAGAGCACGGCTAGGGACTGGGACTGAGAGAGAGAAAAAGAGCATGGAGAGAGAAAAAGAGCACAGCTCTGGACTGGGACTGAAAGAGAGGGAAAGAGCATGGAGAGAGAAAAAGATCATGGCTGGAGACTGGGACTGAGAGAGAGAAAAAGAGCATGGAGAGAGAAAAAGAGCACGGCTAGGGACTGGGACTGAGAGAGAGAGAAAGAGCATGGAGAGAGAAAAAGAGCATGGCTAGGGACTGGGACTGAAAGAGAGGGAAAGAGCATGGAGAGAGAAAAAGAGCATGGCTGGAGACTGGGACTGAGAGAGAGAAAAAGAGCATGGAGAGAGAAAAAGAGCACGGCTAGGGACTGGGACTGAGAGAGAGAGAAAGAGCATGGAGAGAGAAAAAGAGCACGGCTAGGCACTGGGACTGAGAGAGAGAGAAGGAGCATGGAGAGAGAAAAAGAGCATGGCTGGAGACTGGGACTGAGAGATAGAAAAAGAGCATGGAGAGAGAAAAAGAGCACGGCTAGGGACTGGGACTGAGAGAGAGAAAAAAAGTATGAAGTGAGAAAAAGAGCACAGCTAGGGACTGGGACTGAGAGAGAAAAAGAGCACGGCTAGGGACTGGGACTGAGAGAGAAAAAGAGCACGGCTAGGGACTGGGACTGAGAGAGAGAAAAAGAGCACGGCTGGGGACTGGGACTGAGAGAGAGAGAAAGAGCATGGAGAGAGAAAAAGAGCACGGCTAGGGACTGGGACTGAGAGAGAGAAAAAGAGCATGGAGAGAGAAAAAGAGCACGGCTAGGGACTGGGACTGAGAGAGAGAGAAAGAGCATGGAGAGAGAAAAAGAGCACAGCTAGGGACTGGGAATGAGAGAGAGAGAAAGAGCATGGAGAGAGAAAAAGAGCACGGCTAGGGACTGGGACTGAGAGAGAGAGAAAGCATGGATTGAGAAAAAGAGCACGGCTAGGGACTGGGACTGAGAGAGAGAGAGAAAAAGAGCACGGCTGGGGACTGGGACTGAGAGAGAGAGAAAGAGCATGGAGAGAGAAAAAGAGCACGGCTAGGGACTGGGACTGTGAGAGAGAAAAAGAGCACGGCTGGGGACTGGGACTGAGAGAGAGAGAAAGAGTATGGAGAGAGAAAAAGAGCACGGCTAGGGACTGGGACTGAGAGAGAGAGAAAGCATGGATTGAGAAAAAGAGCACGGCTAGGGACTGGGACTGAGAGAGAGAGAAAAAGTATGAAGTGAGAAAAAGAGCACAGCTAGGGACTGGGACTGAGAGAGAAAAAAAGAGTACCGCGAGGGACTGGGACTGAGAGAGAGAAAAAGAGTATTGAGAGAGAAAAAGAGCACGGCTAGGGACTGGGACTGAGAGAGAGAAAAAGAGCACGGCTGGGGTCTGGGACTGAGAGAGAGAGAAAGAGCATGGAGAGAGAAAAAGAGCACGGCTAGGGACTGGGACTGAGAGAGAGAGAAAGAGCATGGAGAGAGAAAAAGAGCACGGCTAGGGACTGGGACTGAGAGAGAGAGAAAGAGCATGGAGAGAGAAAAAGAGCACGGCTAGGCACTGGGACTGAGAGAGAGAGAAGGAGCATGGAGAGAGAAAAAGAGCATGGCTGGAGACTGGGACTGAGAGAGAGAGAAAGAGCATGGAGAGAGAAAAAGAGCACGGCTAGGGACTGGGACTGAGAGAGAGAGAAAGAGCATGGAGAGAGAAAAAGAGCACGGCTAGGGACTGGGACTGAGAGAGAGAGAAAGAGCATGGAGAGAGAAAAAGAGCACGGCTAGGGACTGGGACTGAGAGAGAGAGAAAGCATGGATTGAGAAAAAGAGCACGGCTAGGGACTGGGACTGAGAGAGAGAGAGAAAAAGAGCACGGCTGGGGACTGGGACTGAGAGAGAGAGAAAGAGCATGGAGAGAGAAAAAGAGCACGGCTAGGGACTGGGACTGAGAGAGAGAAAAAAAGTATGAAGTGAGAAAAAGAGCACAGCTAGGGACTGGGACTGAGAGAGAAAAAGAGCACGGCTAGGGACTGGGACTGAGAGAGAGAAAAAGAGCACGGCTGGGGACTGGGACTGAGAGAGAGAGAAAGAGCATGGAGAGAGAAAAAGAGCACGGCTAGGGACTGGGACTGAGAGAGAGAGAAAAAGCATGGAGTGAGAAAAAGAGCATGGCTATGGACTGCGACTGAGAGAGAGAAAAAGAGCACGGCTAGGGACTGGGACTGAGGGAGAGAAGAAGAGCTTGGAGTGAGAAAAAGGGCACAGCTAGGGACTGGGACTGAGAGAGAGAGAAAGAGCATGGAGAGAGAAAAATAGCACGGCTAGGGACTGGGACTTTGAGAGAGAAAAAGAGCATGGAGAGAGAAAAAGAGCACGGCTAGGGACTGGGACTGAGAGAGAGAAAAAGAGCATGGAGAGAGAAAAAGAGCACGGCTAGGGACTGGGACTTTGAGAGAGAAAAAGAGCATGGAGAGAGAAAAAGAGCACGGCTAGGGACTGGGACTGAGAGAGACAGAAAGAGCATGGAGAGAGAAAAAGAGCACGGCTAGGGACTGGGACTGAGAGAGAGAGAAAGCATGGATTGAGAAAAAGAGCACGGCTAGGGACTGGGACTGAGAGAGAGAGAGAAAAAGAGCACGGCTGGGGACTGGGACTGAGAGAGAGAGAAAGAGCATGGAGAGAGAAAAAGAGCACGGCTAGGGACTGGGACTGAGAGAGAGAAAAAAAGTATGAAGTGAGAAAAAGAGCACAGCTAGGGACTGGGACTGAGAGAGAAAAAGAGCACGGCTAGGGACTGGGACTGAGAGAGAGAAAAAGAGCACGGCTGGGGACTGGGACTGAGAGAGAGAGAAAGAGCATGGAGAGAGAAAAAGAGCACGGCTAGGGACTGGGACTGAGAGAGAGAGAAAAAGCATGGAGTGAGAAAAAGAGCATGGCTATGGACTGCGACTGAGAGAGAGAAAAAGAGCACGGCTAGGGACTGGGACTGAGGGAGAGAAGAAGAGCTTGGAGTGAGAAAAAGGGCACAGCTAGGGACTGGGACTGAGAGAGAGAGAAAGAGCATGGAGAGAGAAAAATAGCACGGCTAGGGACTGGGACTTTGAGAGAGAAAAAGAGCATGGAGAGAGAAAAAGAGCACGGCTAGGGACTGGGACTGAGAGAGAGAAAAAGAGCATGGAGAGAGAAAAAGAGCACGGCTAGGGACTGGGACTTTGAGAGAGAAAAAGAGCATGGAGAGAGAAAAAGAGCACGGCTAGGGACTGGGACTGAGAGAGACAGAAAGAGCATGGAGAGAGAAAAAGAGCACGGCTAGGGACTGGGACTGAGAGAGAGAAAAAGAGCATGGAGAGAGAAAAAGAGCACGGCTAGGGACTGGGACTGAGAGAGAGAGAAAGAGCATGGAGAGAGAAAAAGAGCACGGCTAGGGACTGGGAATGAGAGAGAGAGAAAGAGCATGGAGAGAGAAAAAGAGCACGGCTAGGGACTGGGACTGAGAGAGAGAGAAAGCATGGATTGAGAAAAAGAGCACGTCTAGGGACTGGGACTGAGAGAGAGAGAAAGAGCATGGAGAGAGAAAAAGAGCACGGCTAGGGACTGGGAATGAGAGAGAGAGAAAGAGCATGGAGAGAGAAAAAGAGCACGGCTAGGGACTGGGACTGAGAGAGAGAGAAAGAGCATGGAGAGAGAAAAAGAGCACGGCTAGGGACTGGGACTGAGAGAGAGAGAAAGAGCATGGAGAGAGAAAAAGAGCATGGCTAGGGACTGGGACTGAGAGAGAGAGAAAGAGCATGGAGAGAGAAAAAGAGCACGGCTAGGGACTGGGAATGAGAGAGAGAGAAAGAGCATGGAGAGAGAAAAAGAGCACGGCTAGGGACTGGGACTGAGAGAGAGAGAAAGCATGGATTGAGAAAAAGAGCACGGCTAGGGACTGGGACTGAGAGAGAGAGAGAAAAAGAGCACGGCTGGGGACTGGGACTGAGAGAGAGAGAAAGAGCATGGAGAGAGAAAAAGAGCACGGCTAGGGACTGGGACTGTGAGAGAGAAAAAGAGCACGGCTGGGGACTGGGACTGAGAGAGAGAGAAAGAGTATGGAGAGAGAAAAAGAGCACGGCTAGGGACTGGGACTGAGAGAGAGAAAAAGAGTATTGAGAGAGAAAAAGAGTACGGCTAGGGACTGGGACTGAGAGAGAGAAAAAGTGCACGGCTGGGGACTGGGACTGAGAGAGAGAGAAAGAGCATGGAAAGAGAAAAAGAGCATGGCTAGGGACTGGGACTGTGAGAGAGAAAAAGAGCACGGCTGGGGACTGGGACTGAGAGAGAGAGAAAGAGTATGGAGAGAGAAAAAGAGCACGGCTGGGGACTGGGACTGTGAGAGAGAAAAAGAGCACGGCTGGGGACTGGGACTGAGAGAGAGAGAAAGAGTATGGAGAGAGAAAAAGAGCACGGCTGGGGACTGGGACTGAGAGAGAGAAAAAGAGTATTGAGAGAGAAAAAGAGTACGGCTAGGGACTGGGACTGAGAGAGAGAAAAAGTGCACGGCTGGGGACTGGGACTGAGAGAGAGAGAAAGAGCATGGAAAGAGAAAAAGAGCATGGCTAGGGACTGGGACTGAGAGAGAGAAGAAAGCATGGAGTGAGAAAAAGAGCACAGCTAGTTACTGGGACTGAGAGAGAGAAAAAGAGCATGTAGAGAGAAAAAGAGCATGGCTAGGGACTGGGACAGAGAGAGGAGAAGAGCATGGATTGAGAAAAAGAGCACAGCTAGGTACTGGGACTGAGAGAGAGAAAAAGAGCATGGAGAGAGAGAAAGAGCACGGCTAGGGACTGGGAGGGAGGTGAAGGAACAACAGAAAGAATGAGCTAAAGGCCAAGAGGGGGGAGAAACAGGGGTATAAAGAATTGAGGGAGAGAAGTAGTGAATCTAGAGGCTGCGAGGGAGGTGAAATAGCAAGGCAAAGAGGTAGAGGGGAAAGAAAGAGCAAGGATGGAAGCCATGGCTGGGAGCATGGAGAGAGAAAAAGAGCACAGCTCTGGACTGGGACTGAGAGAGAGAGAAAAAGCATGGAGTGAGAAAAAGAGCACAGCTCTGGACTGGGACTGAGAGAGAGAGAAAAAGCATGGAGTGAGAAAAAGAGCACGGCTAGGGACTGGGACTGAGAGAGAGAAAAAGAGCATGGAGAGAGAAAAAGAGCACAGCTCTGGACTGGGACTGAAAGAGAGGGAAAGAGCATGGAGAGAGAAAAAGATCATGGCTGGAGACTGGGACTGAGAGAGAGAAAAAGAGCATGGAGAGAGAAAAAGAGCACGGCTAGGGACTGGGACTGAGAGAGAGAGAAAGAGCATGGAGAGAGAAAAAGAGCATGGCTAGGGACTGGGACTGAAAGAGAGGGAAAGAGCATGGAGAGAGAAAAAGAGCATGGCTGGAGACTGGGACTGAGAGAGAGAAAAAGAGCATGGAGAGAGAAAAAGAGCACGGCTAGGGACTGGGACTGAGAGAGAGAGAAAGAGCATGGAGAGAGAAAAAGAGCACGGCTAGGCACTGGGACTGAGAGAGAGAGAAGGAGCATGGAGAGAGAAAAAGAGCATGGCTGGAGACTGGGACTGAGAGATAGAAAAAGAGCATGGAGAGAGAAAAAGAGCACGGCTAGGGACTGGGACTGAGAGAGAGAAAAAAAGTATGAAGTGAGAAAAAGAGCACAGCTAGGGACTGGGACTGAGAGAGAAAAAGAGCACGGCTAGGGACTGGGACTGAGAGAGAAAAAGAGCACGGCTAGGGACTGGGACTGAGAGAGAGAAAAAGAGCACGGCTGGGGACTGGGACTGAGAGAGAGAGAAAGAGCATGGAGAGAGAAAAAGAGCACGGCTAGGGACTGGGACTGAGAGAGAGAAAAAGAGCATGGAGAGAGAAAAAGAGCACGGCTAGGGACTGGGACTGAGAGAGAGAGAAAGAGCATGGAGAGAGAAAAAGAGCACAGCTAGGGACTGGGAATGAGAGAGAGAGAAAGAGCATGGAGAGAGAAAAAGAGCACGGCTAGGGACTGGGACTGAGAGAGAGAGAAAGCATGGATTGAGAAAAAGAGCACGGCTAGGGACTGGGACTGAGAGAGAGAGAGAAAAAGAGCACGGCTGGGGACTGGGACTGAGAGAGAGAGAAAGAGCATGGAGAGAGAAAAAGAGCACGGCTAGGGACTGGGACTGTGAGAGAGAAAAAGAGCACGGCTGGGGACTGGGACTGAGAGAGAGAGAAAGAGTATGGAGAGAGAAAAAGAGCACGGCTAGGGACTGGGACTGAGAGAGAGAGAAAGCATGGATTGAGAAAAAGAGCACGGCTAGGGACTGGGACTGAGAGAGAGAGAAAAAGTATGAAGTGAGAAAAAGAGCACAGCTAGGGACTGGGACTGAGAGAGAAAAAAAGAGTACCGCGAGGGACTGGGACTGAGAGAGAGAAAAAGAGTATTGAGAGAGAAAAAGAGCACGGCTAGGGACTGGGACTGAGAGAGAGAAAAAGAGCACGGCTGGGGTCTGGGACTGAGAGAGAGAGAAAGAGCATGGAGAGAGAAAAAGAGCACGGCTAGGGACTGGGACTGAGAGAGAGAGAAAGAGCATGGAGAGAGAAAAAGAGCACGGCTAGGGACTGGGACTGAGAGAGAGAGAAAGAGCATGGAGAGAGAAAAAGAGCACGGCTAGGCACTGGGACTGAGAGAGAGAGAAGGAGCATGGAGAGAGAAAAAGAGCATGGCTGGAGACTGGGACTGAGAGAGAGAGAAAGAGCATGGAGAGAGAAAAAGAGCACGGCTAGGGACTGGGACTGAGAGAGAGAGAAAGAGCATGGAGAGAGAAAAAGAGCACGGCTAGGGACTGGGACTGAGAGAGAGAGAAAGAGCATGGAGAGAGAAAAAGAGCACGGCTAGGGACTGGGACTGAGAGAGAGAGAAAGCATGGATTGAGAAAAAGAGCACGGCTAGGGACTGGGACTGAGAGAGAGAGAGAAAAAGAGCACGGCTGGGGACTGGGACTGAGAGAGAGAGAAAGAGCATGGAGAGAGAAAAAGAGCACGGCTAGGGACTGGGACTGAGAGAGAGAAAAAAAGTATGAAGTGAGAAAAAGAGCACAGCTAGGGACTGGGACTGAGAGAGAAAAAGAGCACGGCTAGGGACTGGGACTGAGAGAGAGAAAAAGAGCACGGCTGGGGACTGGGACTGAGAGAGAGAGAAAGAGCATGGAGAGAGAAAAAGAGCACGGCTAGGGACTGGGACTGAGAGAGAGAGAAAAAGCATGGAGTGAGAAAAAGAGCATGGCTATGGACTGCGACTGAGAGAGAGAAAAAGAGCACGGCTAGGGACTGGGACTGAGGGAGAGAAGAAGAGCTTGGAGTGAGAAAAAGGGCACAGCTAGGGACTGGGACTGAGAGGGAGAGAAAGAGCATGGAGAGAGAAAAATAGCACGGCTAGGGACTGGGACTTTGAGAGAGAAAAAGAGCATGGAGAGAGAAAAAGAGCACGGCTAGGGACTGGGACTGAGAGAGAGAAAAAGAGCATGGAGAGAGAAAAAGAGCACGGCTAGGGACTGGGACTTTGAGAGAGAAAAAGAGCATGGAGAGAGAAAAAGAGCACGGCTAGGGACTGGGACTGAGAGAGACAGAAAGAGCATGGAGAGAGAAAAAGAGCACGGCTAGGGACTGGGACTGAGAGAGAGAAAAAGAGCATGGAGAGAGAAAAAGAGCACGGCTAGGGACTGGGACTGAGAGAGAGAGAAAGAGCATGGAGAGAGAAAAAGAGCACGGCTAGGGACTGGGAATGAGAGAGAGAGAAAGAGCATGGAGAGAGAAAAAGAGCACGGCTAGGGACTGGGACTGAGAGAGAGAGAAAGCATGGATTGAGAAAAAGAGCACGGCTAGGGACTGGGACTGAGAGAGAGAGAAAGAGCATGGAGAGAGAAAAAGAGCACGGCTAGGGACTGGGAATGAGAGAGAGAGAAAGAGCATGGAGAGAGAAAAAGAGCACGGCTAGGGACTGGGACTGAGAGAGAGAGAAAGAGCATGGAGAGAGAAAAAGAGCACGGCTAGGGACTGGGACTGAGAGAGAGAGAAAGAGCATGGAGAGAGAAAAAGAGCATGGCTAGGGACTGGGACTGAGAGAGAGAGAAAGAGCATGGAGAGAGAAAAAGAGCACGGCTAGGGACTGGGAATGAGAGAGAGAGAAAGAGCATGGAGAGAGAAAAAGAGCACGGCTAGGGACTGGGACTGAGAGAGAGAGAAAGCATGGATTGAGAAAAAGAGCACGGCTAGGGACTGGGACTGAGAGAGAGAGAGAAAAAGAGCACGGCTGGGGACTGGGACTGAGAGAGAGAGAAAGAGCATGGAGAGAGAAAAAGAGCACGGCTAGGGACTGGGACTGTGAGAGAGAAAAAGAGCACGGCTGGGGACTGGGACTGAGAGAGAGAGAAAGAGTATGGAGAGAGAAAAAGAGCACGGCTAGGGACTGGGACTGAGAGAGAGAAAAAGAGTATTGAGAGAGAAAAAGAGTACGGCTAGGGACTGGGACTGAGAGAGAGAAAAAGTGCACGGCTGGGGACTGGGACTGAGAGAGAGAGAAAGAGCATGGAAAGAGAAAAAGAGCATGGCTAGGGACTGGGACTGTGAGAGAGAAAAAGAGCACGGCTGGGGACTGGGACTGAGAGAGAGAGAAAGAGTATGGAGAGAGAAAAAGAGCACGGCTGGGGACTGGGACTGTGAGAGAGAAAAAGAGCACGGCTGGGGACTGGGACTGAGAGAGAGAGAAAGAGTATGGAGAGAGAAAAAGAGCACGGCTGGGGACTGGGACTGAGAGAGAGAAAAAGAGTATTGAGAGAGAAAAAGAGTACGGCTAGGGACTGGGACTGAGAGAGAGAAAAAGTGCACGGCTGGGGACTGGGACTGAGAGAGAGAGAAAGAGCATGGAAAGAGAAAAAGAGCATGGCTAGGGACTGGGACTGAGAGAGAGAAGAAAGCATGGAGTGAGAAAAAGAGCACAGCTAGTTACTGGGACTGAGAGAGAGAAAAAGAGCATGTAGAGAGAAAAAGAGCATGGCTAGGGACTGGGACTGAGAGAGAGAGAAAGCATGGATTGAGAAAAAGAGCACGGCTAGGGACTGGGACTGAGAGAGAGAGAGAAAAAGAGCACGGCTGGGGACTGGGACTGAGAGAGAGAGAAAGAGCATGGAGAGAGAAAAAGAGCACGGCTAGGGACTGGGACTGAGAGAGAGAAAAAAAGTATGAAGTGAGAAAAAGAGCACAGCTAGGGACTGGGACTGAGAGAGAAAAAGAGCACGGCTAGGGACTGGGACTGAGAGAGAGAAAAAGAGCACGGCTGGGGACTGGGACTGAGAGAGAGAGAAAGAGCATGGAGAGAGAAAAAGAGCACGGCTAGGGACTGGGACTGAGAGAGAGAGAAAAAGCATGGAGTGAGAAAAAGAGCATGGCTATGGACTGCGACTGAGAGAGAGAAAAAGAGCACGGCTAGGGACTGGGACTGAGGGAGAGAAGAAGAGCTTGGAGTGAGAAAAAGGGCACAGCTAGGGACTGGGACTGAGAGAGAGAGAAAGAGCATGGAGAGAGAAAAATAGCACGGCTAGGGACTGGGACTTTGAGAGAGAAAAAGAGCATGGAGAGAGAAAAAGAGCACGGCTAGGGACTGGGACTGAGAGAGAGAAAAAGAGCATGGAGAGAGAAAAAGAGCACGGCTAGGGACTGGGACTTTGAGAGAGAAAAAGAGCATGGAGAGAGAAAAAGAGCACGGCTAGGGACTGGGACTGAGAGAGACAGAAAGAGCATGGAGAGAGAAAAAGAGCACGGCTAGGGACTGGGACTGAGAGAGAGAGAAAGAGCATGGAGAGAGAAAAAGAGCACGGCTAGGGACTGGGACTGAGAGAGAGAGAAAGCATGGATTGAGAAAAAGAGCACGGCTAGGGACTGGGACTGAGAGAGAGAGAGAAAAAGAGCACGGCTGGGGACTGGGACTGAGAGAGAGAGAAAGAGCATGGAGAGAGAAAAAGAGCACGGCTAGGGACTGGGACTGAGAGAGAGAAAAAAAGTATGAAGTGAGAAAAAGAGCACAGCTAGGGACTGGGACTGAGAGAGAAAAAGAGCACGGCTAGGGACTGGGACTGAGAGAGAGAAAAAGAGCACGGCTGGGGACTGGGACTGAGAGAGAGAGAAAGAGCATGGAGAGAGAAAAAGAGCACGGCTAGGGACTGGGACTGAGAGAGAGAGAAAAAGCATGGAGTGAGAAAAAGAGCATGGCTATGGACTGCGACTGAGAGAGAGAAAAAGAGCACGGCTAGGGACTGGGACTGAGGGAGAGAAGAAGAGCTTGGAGTGAGAAAAAGGGCACAGCTAGGGACTGGGACTGAGAGAGAGAGAAAGAGCATGGAGAGAGAAAAATAGCACGGCTAGGGACTGGGACTTTGAGAGAGAAAAAGAGCATGGAGAGAGAAAAAGAGCACGGCTAGGGACTGGGACTGAGAGAGAGAAAAAGAGCATGGAGAGAGAAAAAGAGCACGGCTAGGGACTGGGACTTTGAGAGAGAAAAAGAGCATGGAGAGAGAAAAAGAGCACGGCTAGGGACTGGGACTGAGAGAGACAGAAAGAGCATGGAGAGAGAAAAAGAGCACGGCTAGGGACTGGGACTGAGAGAGAGAAAAAGAGCATGGAGAGAGAAAAAGAGCACGGCTAGGGACTGGGACTGAGAGAGAGAGAAAGAGCATGGAGAGAGAAAAAGAGCACGGCTAGGGACTGGGAATGAGAGAGAGAGAAAGAGCATGGAGAGAGAAAAAGAGCACGGCTAGGGACTGGGACTGAGAGAGAGAGAAAGCATGGATTGAGAAAAAGAGCACGGCTAGGGACTGGGACTGAGAGAGAGAGAAAGAGCATGGAGAGAGAAAAAGAGCACGGCTAGGGACTGGGAATGAGAGAGAGAGAAAGAGCATGGAGAGAGAAAAAGAGCACGGCTAGGGACTGGGACTGAGAGAGAGAGAAAGAGCATGGAGAGAGAAAAAGAGCACGGCTAGGGACTGGGACTGAGAGAGAGAGAAAGAGCATGGAGAGAGAAAAAGAGCATGGCTAGGGACTGGGACTGAGAGAGAGAGAAAGAGCATGGAGAGAGAAAAAGAGCACGGCTAGGGACTGGGAATGAGAGAGAGAGAAAGAGCATGGAGAGAGAAAAAGAGCACGGCTAGGGACTGGGACTGAGAGAGAGAGAAAGCATGGATTGAGAAAAAGAGCACGGCTAGGGACTGGGACTGAGAGAGAGAGAGAAAAAGAGCACGGCTGGGGACTGGGACTGAGAGAGAGAGAAAGAGCATGGAGAGAGAAAAAGAGCACGGCTAGGGACTGGGACTGTGAGAGAGAAAAAGAGCACGGCTGGGGACTGGGACTGAGAGAGAGAGAAAGAGTATGGAGAGAGAAAAAGAGCACGGCTAGGGACTGGGACTGAGAGAGAGAAAAAGAGTATTGAGAGAGAAAAAGAGTACGGCTAGGGACTGGGACTGAGAGAGAGAAAAAGTGCACGGCTGGGGACTGGGACTGAGAGAGAGAGAAAGAGCATGGAAAGAGAAAAAGAGCATGGCTAGGGACTGGGACTGTGAGAGAGAAAAAGAGCACGGCTGGGGACTGGGACTGAGAGAGAGAGAAAGAGTATGGAGAGAGAAAAAGAGCACGGCTGGGGACTGGGACTGTGAGAGAGAAAAAGAGCACGGCTGGGGACTGGGACTGAGAGAGAGAGAAAGAGTATGGAGAGAGAAAAAGAGCACGGCTGGGGACTGGGACTGAGAGAGAGAAAAAGAGTATTGAGAGAGAAAAAGAGTACGGCTAGGGACTGGGACTGAGAGAGAGAAAAAGTGCACGGCTGGGGACTGGGACTGAGAGAGAGAGAAAGAGCATGGAAAGAGAAAAAGAGCATGGCGAGGGACTGGGACTGAGAGAGAGAAGAAAGCATGGAGTGAGAAAAAGAGCACAGCTAGTTACTGGGACTGAGAGAGAGAAAAAGAGCATGTAGAGAGAAAAAGAGCATGGCTAGGGACTGGGACAGAGAGAGGAGAAGAGCATGGATTGAGAAAAAGAGCACAGCTAGGTACTGGGACTGAGAGAGAGAAAAAGAGCATGGAGAGAGAGAAAGAGCACGGCTAGGGACTGGGAGGGAGGTGAAGGAACAACAGAAAGAATGAGCTAAAGGCCAAGAGGGGGGAGAAACAGGGGTATAAAGAATTGAGGGAGAGAAGTAGTGAATCTAGAGGCTGCGAGGGAGGTGAAATAGCAAGGCAAAGAGGTAGAGGGGAAAGAAAGAGCAAGGATGGAAGCCATGGCTGGGAGCATGGAGAGAGAATAGGAGCACGGCTCTGGACTGGGACTGAGAGAGAGAGAAAAAGCATGGAGTGAGAAAAAGAGCACAGCTCTGGACTGGGACTGAGAGAGAGAGAAAAAGCATGGAGTGAGAAAAAGAGCACGGCTAGGGACTGGGACTGAGAGAGAGAAAAAGAGCATGGAGAGAGAAAAAGAGCACAGCTCTGGACTGGGACTGAAAGAGAGGGAAAGAGCATGGAGAGAGAAAAAGATCATGGCTGGAGACTGGGACTGAGAGAGAGAAAAAGAGCATGGAGAGAGAAAAAGAGCACGGCTAGGGACTGGGACTGAGAGAGAGAGAAAGAGCATGGAGAGAGAAAAAGAGCATGGCTAGGGACTGGGACTGAAAGAGAGGGAAAGAGCATGGAGAGAGAAAAAGAGCATGGCTGGAGACTGGGACTGAGAGAGAGAAAAAGAGCATGGAGAGAGAAAAAGAGCACGGCTAGGGACTGGGACTGAGAGAGAGAGAAAGAGCATGGAGAGAGAAAAAGAGCACGGCTAGGCACTGGGACTGAGAGAGAGAGAAGGAGCATGGAGAGAGAAAAAGAGCATGGCTGGAGACTGGGACTGAGAGATAGAAAAAGAGCATGGAGAGAGAAAAAGAGCACGGCTAGGGACTGGGACTGAGAGAGAGAAAAAAAGTATGAAGTGAGAAAAAGAGCACAGCTAGGGACTGGGACTGAGAGAGAAAAAGAGCACGGCTAGGGACTGGGACTGAGAGAGAAAAAGAGCACGGCTAGGGACTGGGACTGAGAGAGAGAAAAAGAGCACGGCTGGGGACTGGGACTGAGAGAGAGAGAAAGAGCATGGAGAGAGAAAAAGAGCACGGCTAGGGACTGGGACTGAGAGAGAGAAAAAGAGCATGGAGAGAGAAAAAGAGCACGGCTAGGGACTGGGACTGAGAGAGAGAGAAAGAGCATGGAGAGAGAAAAAGAGCACAGCTAGGGACTGGGAATGAGAGAGAGAGAAAGAGCATGGAGAGAGAAAAAGAGCACGGCTAGGGACTGGGACTGAGAGAGAGAGAAAGCATGGATTGAGAAAAAGAGCACGGCTAGGGACTGGGACTGAGAGAGAGAGAGAAAAAGAGCACGGCTGGGGACTGGGACTGAGAGAGAGAGAAAGAGCATGGAGAGAGAAAAAGAGCACGGCTAGGGACTGGGACTGTGAGAGAGAAAAAGAGCACGGCTGGGGACTGGGACTGAGAGAGAGAGAAAGAGTATGGAGAGAGAAAAAGAGCACGGCTAGGGACTGGGACTGAGAGAGAGAGAAAGCATGGATTGAGAAAAAGAGCACGGCTAGGGACTGGGACTGAGAGAGAGAGAAAAAGTATGAAGTGAGAAAAAGAGCACAGCTAGGGACTGGGACTGAGAGAGAAAAAAAGAGTACCGCGAGGGACTGGGACTGAGAGAGAGAAAAAGAGTATTGAGAGAGAAAAAGAGCACGGCTAGGGACTGGGACTGAGAGAGAGAAAAAGAGCACGGCTGGGGTCTGGGACTGAGAGAGAGAGAAAGAGCATGGAGAGAGAAAAAGAGCACGGCTAGGGACTGGGACTGAGAGAGAGAGAAAGAGCATGGAGAGAGAAAAAGAGCACGGCTAGGGACTGGGACTGAGAGAGAGAGAAAGAGCATGGAGAGAGAAAAAGAGCACGGCTAGGCACTGGGACTGAGAGAGAGAGAAGGAGCATGGAGAGAGAAAAAGAGCATGGCTGGAGACTGGGACTGAGAGAGAGAGAAAGAGCATGGAGAGAGAAAAAGAGCACGGCTAGGGACTGGGACTGAGAGAGAGAGAAAGAGCATGGAGAGAGAAAAAGAGCACGGCTAGGGACTGGGACTGAGAGAGAGAGAAAGAGCATGGAGAGAGAAAAAGAGCACGGCTAGGGACTGGGACTGAGAGAGAGAGAAAGCATGGATTGAGAAAAAGAGCACGGCTAGGGACTGGGACTGAGAGAGAGAGAGAAAAAGAGCACGGCTGGGGACTGGGACTGAGAGAGAGAGAAAGAGCATGGAGAGAGAAAAAGAGCACGGCTAGGGACTGGGACTGAGAGAGAGAAAAAAAGTATGAAGTGAGAAAAAGAGCACAGCTAGGGACTGGGACTGAGAGAGAAAAAGAGCACGGCTAGGGACTGGGACTGAGAGAGAGAAAAAGAGCACGGCTGGGGACTGGGACTGAGAGAGAGAGAAAGAGCATGGAGAGAGAAAAAGAGCACGGCTAGGGACTGGGACTGAGAGAGAGAGAAAAAGCATGGAGTGAGAAAAAGAGCATGGCTATGGACTGCGACTGAGAGAGAGAAAAAGAGCACGGCTAGGGACTGGGACTGAGGGAGAGAAGAAGAGCTTGGAGTGAGAAAAAGGGCACAGCTAGGGACTGGGACTGAGAGAGAGAGAAAGAGCATGGAGAGAGAAAAATAGCACGGCTAGGGACTGGGACTTTGAGAGAGAAAAAGAGCATGGAGAGAGAAAAAGAGCACGGCTAGGGACTGGGACTGAGAGAGAGAAAAAGAGCATGGAGAGAGAAAAAGAGCACGGCTAGGGACTGGGACTTTGAGAGAGAAAAAGAGCATGGAGAGAGAAAAAGAGCACGGCTAGGGACTGGGACTGAGAGAGACAGAAAGAGCATGGAGAGAGAAAAAGAGCACGGCTAGGGACTGGGACTGAGAGAGAGAAAAAGAGCATGGAGAGAGAAAAAGAGCACGGCTAGGGACTGGGACTGAGAGAGAGAGAAAGAGCATGGAGAGAGAAAAAGAGCACGGCTAGGGAC
Organism: Elgaria multicarinata webbii; assembly: GCF_023053635.1. NCBI lineage: Eukaryota > Metazoa > Chordata > Lepidosauria > Squamata > Anguidae > Elgaria > Elgaria multicarinata. Next base: position 101,798,531 of record NC_086179.1, on the reverse strand, counting down.
TGGGAATGAGAGAGAGAGAAAGAGCATGGAGAGAGAAAAAGAGCACGGCTAGGGACTGGGACTGAGAGAGAGAGAAAGCATGGATTGAGAAAAAGAGCACGGCTAGGGACTGGGACTGAGAGAGAGAGAAAGAGCATGGAGAGAGAAAAAGAGCACGGCTAGGGACTGGGAATGAGAGAGAGAGAAAGAGCATGGAGAGAGAAAAAGACCACGGCTAGGGACTGGGACTGAGAGAGAGAGAAAGAGCATGGAGAGAGAAAAAGAGCACGGCTAGGGACTGGGACTGAGAGAGAGAGAAAGAGCATGGAGAGAGAAAAAGAGCATGGCTAGGGACTGGGACTGAGAGAGAGAGAAAGAGCATGGAGAGAGAAAAAGAGCACGGCTAGGGACTGGGAATGAGAGAGAGAGAAAGAGCATGGAGAGAGAAAAAGAGCACGGCTAGGGACTGGGACTGAGAGAGAGAGAAAGCATGGATTGAGAAAAAGAGCACGGCTAGGGACTGGGACTGAGAGAGAGAGAGAAAAAGAGCACGGCTGGGGACTGGGACTGAGAGAGAGAGAAAGAGCATGGAGAGAGAAAAAGAGCACGGCTAGGGACTGGGACTGTGAGAGAGAAAAAGAGCACGGCTGGGGACTGGGACTGAGAGAGAGAGAAAGAGTATGGAGAGAGAAAAAGAGCACGGCTAGGGACTGGGACTGAGAGAGAGAGAAAGCATGGATTGAGAAAAAGAGCACGGCTAGGGACTGGGACTGAGAGAGAGAGAAAAAGTATGAAGTGAGAAAAAGAGCACAGCTAGGGACTGGGACTGAGAGAGAAAAAAAGAGTACCGCGAGGGACTGGGACTGAGAGAGAGAAAAAGAGTATTGAGAGAGAAAAAGAGCACGGCTAGGGACTGGGACTGAGAGAGAGAAAAAGAGCACGGCTGGGGTCTGGGACTGAGAGAGAGAAAAAGAGTATTGAGAGAGAAAAAGAGTACGGCTAGGGACTGGGACTGAGAGAGAGAAAAAGTGCACGGCTGGGGACTGGGACTGAGAGAGAGAGAAAGAGCATGGAAAGAGAAAAAGAGCATGGCTAGGGACTGGGACTGAGAGAGAGAAGAAAGCATGGAGTGAGAAAAAGAGCACAGCTAGTTACTGGGACTGAGAGAGAGAAAAAGAGCATGTAGAGAGAAAAAGAGCATGGCTAGGGACTGGGACAGAGAGAGGAGAAGAGCATGGATTGAGAAAAAGAGCACAGCTAGGTACTGGGACTGAGAGAGAGAAAAAGAGCATGGAGAGAGAGAAAGAGCACGGCTAGGGACTGGGAGGGAGGTGAAGGAACAACAGAAAGAATGAGCTAAAGGCCAAGAGGGGGGAGAAACAGGGGTATAAAGAATTGAGGGAGAGAAGTAGTGAATCTAGAGGCTGCGAGGGAGGTGAAATAGCAAGGCAAAGAGGTAGAGGGGAAAGAAAGAGCAAGGATGGAAGCCATGGCTGGGAGCATGGAGAGAGAAAAAGAGCACAGCTCTGGACTGGGACTGAGAGAGAGAGAAAAAGCATGGAGTGAGAAAAAGAGCACAGCTCTGGACTGGGACTGAGAGAGAGAGAAAAAGCATGGAGTGAGAAAAAGAGCACGGCTAGGGACTGGGACTGAGAGAGAGAAAAAGAGCATGGAGAGAGAAAAAGAGCACAGCTCTGGACTGGGACTGAAAGAGAGGGAAAGAGCATGGAGAGAGAAAAAGATCATGGCTGGAGACTGGGACTGAGAGAGAGAAAAAGAGCATGGAGAGAGAAAAAGAGCACGGCTAGGGACTGGGACTGAGAGAGAGAGAAAGAGCATGGAGAGAGAAAAAGAGCATGGCTAGGGACTGGGACTGAAAGAGAGGGAAAGAGCATGGAGAGAGAAAAAGAGCATGGCTGGAGACTGGGACTGAGAGAGAGAAAAAGAGCATGGAGAGAGAAAAAGAGCACGGCTAGGGACTGGGACTGAGAGAGAGAGAAAGAGCATGGAGAGAGAAAAAGAGCACGGCTAGGCACTGGGACTGAGAGAGAGAGAAGGAGCATGGAGAGAGAAAAAGAGCATGGCTGGAGACTGGGACTGAGAGATAGAAAAAGAGCATGGAGAGAGAAAAAGAGCACGGCTAGGGACTGGGACTGAGAGAGAGAAAAAAAGTATGAAGTGAGAAAAAGAGCACAGCTAGGGACTGGGACTGAGAGAGAAAAAGAGCACGGCTAGGGACTGGGACTGAGAGAGAAAAAGAGCACGGCTAGGGACTGGGACTGAGAGAGAGAAAAAGAGCACGGCTGGGGACTGGGACTGAGAGAGAGAGAAAGAGCATGGAGAGAGAAAAAGAGCACGGCTACGGACTGGGACTGAGAGAGAGAGAAAAAGCATGGAGTGAGAAAAAGAGCATGGCTAGGGACTGCGACTGAGAGAGAGAAAAAGAGCACGGCTAGGGACTGGGACTGAGGGAGAGAAGAAGAGCTTGGAGTGAGAAAAAGGGCACAGCTAGGGACTGGGACTAAGAGAGAGAGAAAGAGCATGGAGAGAGAAAAAGAGCATGGCTGGGGACTGGGACTGAGAGAGAGAAAAAGAGCATGGAGAGAGAAAAAGAGCACGGCTAGGGACTGGGACTTTGAGAGAGAAAAAGAGCATGGAGAGAGAAAAAGAGCACAGCTAGGGACTGGGACTGAGAGAGAGAGAAAGAGCATGGAGAGAGAAAAAGAGCACGGCTGGGGACTGGGACTGAGAGAGAGAAAAAGAGCATGGAGAGAGAAAAAGAGCACGGCTAGGGAATGGGACTGATAGAGAGAGAAAGAGCATGTAGAGAGAAAAAGAGCATGGCTAGGGACTGGGACAGAGAGAGGAGAAGAGCATGGATTGAGAAAAAGAGCACAACTAGGTATTGGGACTGAGAGAGAGAGAAAGAGCATGGAGAGAGAGAAAGAGCACGGCTAGGGACTGGGAGGGAGGAGAAGGAACAACAGAAAGAATGAGCTAAAGGCCAAGAGGGGGGAGAAACAGGGGTATAAAGAATTGAGGGAGAGAAGTAGTGAATCTAGAGGCTGCGAGGGAGGTGAAATAGCAAGGCAAAGAGGTAGAGGGGAAAGAAAGAGCAAGGATGGAAGCCATGGCTGGGAGCATGGAGAGAGAAAAAGAGCACGGCTCTGGACCGGGACTGAGAGAGACAGAAAAAGCATGGAGTGAGAAAAAGAGCATGGCTAGGGACTGTGACTGAGAGAGAGAAAAAGAGCATGGAGAGAGAAAAAGAGCACGGCTAGGGACTGGGACTGAGACAGAGAAGAAGAGCTTGGAGTGAGAAAAAGAGCACGGCTGGGGACTGGGACTGAGAGAGAGAGAAAGAGCATGGAGAGAGAAAAAGAGCATGGGTAGGGACTGGGACTGAGAGAGAGAAGAAGAGCTTGGAGTGAGAAAAAGAGCACGGCTGGGGACTTGGACTGAGAGAGAGAAAAAGAGCATGGAGAGAGAAAAAGAGCACGGCTAGGGACTGGGACTGAGAGAGAGAGAAAGAGCATGGAGAGAGAAAAAGAGCACAGCTAGGGACTGGGACTGAGAGAGAGAAAAAGAGCATGGAGAGAGAGAAAAAGCACGGCTAGGGACTGGGAGAGAGGAGAAGGAACAACAGAAAGAATGAGCTAAAGGCCAAGAGGGGGGAGAAACAGGGGTATAAAGAATTGAGGGAGAGAAATAGTGAATCTCGAGGCTGCGAGTGAGGTGAAATAGCAAGGCAACGAGGTAGAGGGGAAAGAAAGAGCAAGGGTGTAAGCCATGGCTGGGGAAGACAATTGGTGGGCATGACAAAATTTCACAGGAAGTCCAACACAGTCACATTTGACTTCAAAGAGGAAACTTCTCTAAAATGAGGGAAGTGGCAAAGAGGAAGTTGAAAAAGTGGGTCAAGAGGATTTAATCTCTTCAAAATTCATGGAGGTTACTCAAAAGTATGCATTAGGAAAGGTAGCACCAAGTCCAAGAGGTCAGCAGCAGCATGGTTAATGAGCAGCACCAAGGAGAAAAGAAGGCTTCCTTCAGAAAATGGAAATCTTGCCCAGGTGAGGAAAATAAAAGGGAACATAAGCTTGCACCAAGGCAATGCAAGCAGACAATAAGAGATGCAACCCACCCACCCCCAAAAACATTTTGAGGAGCACATTGCTAACAACGTCCAGGTCAACAATAGAGGTAGCACAAAAATTGCACAAAGGTGAATGAATTCTTCCCATCAGTGTTCAATGCAAAAGATATAGGATAGAGCTGATGTTTTCAGAAAGGGAGTCTGAGAAACTGAGACAAATCATTATTTATTATTATTTATTGCATTTATATCCGACCTTTTCCCCCCGTTATGGAACCCAAGGTGGCATACATAATCCTCGTCCTCTCCATTTTTATCCTCACAACAACAACCCTGTGAGGTAGGTTGGGCTGAGAGTCTGTGACTGGCCCAAAGTCACCCAGTGAGCTTCCATAGCCAAGTGGGGACTAGAACCTTGACCTCCCAACTCCCAGTCCAACACTCTAGCCACTACACCACACTGGCTCTCATGGTGACAAACGATAAAGTTCTCAACCTTATTGATAAATTGAAAGCAAATACATCACCAGGCCCAAATGGTATCCATTCTAGAGTTCTCGAAGGACTCAAATATGAATGTTCTGATCTTCTAACCAAAATATGCAACATGTCCCTAAGCTCAGCCTCTGTACCAGTGGATTGGAAGATAGCTAATGCAACACCAATTTCTAAAAAGGGATTCAGGGGGGAACTGGGAAATTACAGGCCAGTTAGCTTAACATTTGTTCTAGGTAATTGGTTGAAAGCATTATTAAAGATAAAAATAGTAAGCATATAAAAGGACAAGCCCTGCTGAAAAAGAATCACACGGCTTTCGCAAAGGTAAGTCCTGTCTCACTAACATTTTAGAGTTCTTTGAGGGTGTCAGGGTTATCCAGTGGACATTAATTACTTCGACTTTCAAAAGGGACTTTTGACAAAGTCCCTCACCAAACACACCTAAGCAAACTTAACCATCATGGAATAAGAGGAAAGCTCCTCCCTTATGAATCAATAAGGGGCTGTCTATATGCGGGGAAATCCAGTTAGTTGATGTAGACACTGCTTCACAGCCACCACGAAGCTTTCCTATGAAGCTGCGGATAGAAAATGTTGAGGATTTACCCCAACTTTTTCAATCAGAGTAATGTCAGTATGACGTTTCAGTTGTCTAACATCGCTCTGGGATCAATCTGGAGGTGGTGGCTAGTGGAAGGCGACCAACAATTCATCACCTTCCAGCAGGAAGAGGAGGGGGGGCAGCTCCAGTACCTGAATGGCTGCCCAGAAACCTCACACACCCTTCTCGGCATCAGGATTACCCGACACCATGCTGGGAGACAGAAAGTGCGGGGTTTCAGAGGGAAGCAGCACCAATGTGGCAATGTGAAGACAGACCCTAACTGGATAAGGAACAGAAAAGAGAGAATAGGAATAAATGATAAATTCTTCCAATGAAGGGATGTAAACAATGGGGGTCCCACAGGGATCAGTATTTGGACCAATTCTTTTCAACTTGTTCATAAATGATCTGCAATTAGCAGAGAGCAGTGAGATAGCCATGTTTGCTGATGACACCAAATTATTTAAGGTGGTTAAAACAAGGGCATTATTATGGGCAGTAATTCCAAAAGGATATCTCCAAACTGGGAGAATGGGCATCTGCAAATGTGGTTCAATGTAAACAAGTGTAAAGTGATGCACTTTGCAGCTGCGGTGAAAAAAGCAAACTCCATGTTAGGTATTAGAATAGGAATTGAGAATAAATTGCCAATATCATACTGCCTTTATACAAATTTATGTTGCGACTATATTTAGAATACTGTGTACAAGTTTTGGTCACCATACCTAAAAAAAATATAGAGCTGGGAAAAATGCGGAAAAGGGCAAATAAAATGATCCAAGGGGCTGGAACAACTCCCCTATGAGGGCAGCCTAAGGAGGGTAAGGGGAGACGTGATAGAGGTGTATGAAATTATGCATGGGGTGGAGAATGTGGATTGGGAAACATTTATCTCCCTCTCTCAAAATGCTAGAACCTGGGGTCATCTCATGAAGCTGGTTGGTGGTAGATTCAGGTGCATAGTTAAACTATGGGAGATGTAGCAATGGCCACCAATTTGGATGGTTTTAAAAGAGGGTTAGACAAACTTCTGGAGGGGGCTAGCAATGGCTACTAATCCTGATGGCTGTATGCTCCAGAATCAGAGACAGCATGCCTATGTACACCAGTTACTGGGGAACATGTGTGGGAGGGTGCTGTTGCACTTGTGTCCCGTTTGTGGGTTTCCTGGTCAACACATGATTGCTACTGTGTGAACAGAATGCTGGACTGGATGGATCCTTGGTTTGATTCACCATGGCTCTTCTTATGTTCTTAACTGGGAACCCCAGAGGGCCAGTTTGGGACCTCAGGCTGGAGGTTCCCCAGCAGTTCTTAAAGTTCAGATCAGTTTATTGCATTGACAAACAGTCATTCACAAAACAGTTCCCTATCTGTAGGACTAAAATATGTGTACATCCTGGGGTTTGTCTAGATGATGAGTTTGCCCTGAGGTGGATTCACAGTAGCGGCAGGTCATCTACATGACGCAGCCACCATTGCTAAGCCATCCAGGGGCAAACCCCAGAAACTCTGTTGAAAAAAATCAAGCACTTATCCAGACTTTTTTTGTCTGCGGAGGCATGTCACAGCCGATGGCACCCTCTGATTGGTTGCCATCAACTGGACAGGGAAGGAGGCAGACCTCCAAGAGCTCAGGAGAGCCCCATGGTAAATAACAAAAATAAAAATGGTGGGGAGGAGAGAAACAGGGCCTGTTCCTCCCGATTTATTTTTATCTGTATCTGTGAAGCTGCGTAGATACAGATAATAATTAAAAAAGGGGGGAGGAACGGGCAGCCAGAGGGAGGTCAGAGGGAGGAGAGGTGGTTCGGGCACCCTGCATCCCTCTCCTCATGCTCCTCTGGCTGCCTTGTTCCTCCCCCATCCTTCCTGGTGCTCAGCACAGCAGCAGCAGTGGTGGAAAGTCTGCCCTTGCATTCTTTCCAATGCAGATGCCGGGAAGGAGCGCAAATGTGGGAGCTGGAGGCTTCATGGTGCCAAAGCGCCGCCGTCAAGACAGGGGTCTGGAAAATAACAGTCCCTGAAAAATTTTAAATTCAAAGTTTAAAACCATATTGTTTTGACCTGACTTGCTCTAAAAAAGATCGTTAATCCAGGGCCTTCCTAGATGGGGCTTTAGCCTAGTGTGAGCCCCGGGCTCATCCTTGTGCATCCAGATGACACACAGGGTATCCCGGGCTCAGGCAGGGGTCCTCTCTGGGCCCGGTGTAACTGGCACTGCTTCAGGCCCAGCTTTTCCTGCAGTCTTGGGCTGAGCCCGAGACCACAGGCGTGTAGTCAGGTCCGCCGCTTTTCCCGGCTACCGGATTTACTCCCAAGTAGCCAGGAAAAGCGGCAGATGGGCTGCAGCACTCCACAGGTCTTCCACAGGAGCGCTGTGGCCATCAGGGATATGGTGGGGACAATGAGGGGGTGGGAAATGGAGGCTGGGGAGATCGGGGGGAATCATGGCCCAGGGAACATCGGGGGGGGGGAATTGGATATCGTGGGTGGGGGGCGGGCGGGCGGGAGATCAGACATTGCAGGAGGGGGAATTGGACATCGCGGGCAGGGTGGGCAAGCGGGGGGCAGACAGGGGAAGGAGAATGGGGCTGGGGGGAGATGGTGGACAGGTGGAAGAACAGTGCCAGGGGGAAATCACAGATGGGGGGGGAAGGAGAATGAAACCCCCCCAAAAAAACCCTACTTACCTTTCCTGGCTCCTGCACTGCTGCTGCTGCTTTAAAAATAAAAAAATGGCAGCCACAATGGCTCTCCTCCAGAGCTCGTTGCGGCTCGCGTGTGAATAAGGGCGAGATCTCACGTTATTCATAACGCGAGGTCTCCCCTCCTCTCCCCCGGATTTCCCACCAGTTCTAGCAAGGCCCGAAGAGTTAAAATTCAAGATCCCTTGTCTCACTTTCAGAGCAGAGTTAATGTATTTCACCATTCAAAAGGCAACATGATAATCTGACCCATTTAATAACATAAGCACCTTTTCCCTTGATGTTTCTAACCCTTCCTTCTTCAGAAGCAGGAAATTATATTTGGATCTCAGATCTTCATATTTTGTGCACTATAACAGAAAGTGAATTTGGTTTTCTACTGTCCTTCAGCCAAACAGGAATAGCTGACCTGACCAGGGAACTTTATAGGATCTTCCCTCTACCTCCCTCAAGGGAATACAATTGAATCTGCACTTAGTCACGTAAACCCATAACAGATAAGGATTTGGATGTGATCAATATTGTGCCACCTGGTTAAACATGGCTGGCAACTCCACATATATAAATCATTAGATCTACAGTTAGCGGCCTTGGCCATATCTGTTTGTCACAATATGTCCTTTGCTTTAGGAGTGATTTGGGGTATCATAACCCGTTTCAGTTCTTATCATGGCTCTTGGGGTGCTTCTTGCTACATTTAGGGCTCTTGTTTGAAAACCATGTTGTACTGACTCCAGCTCAGCCAAATTTGCCCATAATGAGTCCCCATAAAGAATTTATGACTGTAATTTGCAACGATAGAGTTCTAAAACTGGAGAAATTAAATGCCCTCACCTCCCTGCTGAAAACTTTACAATCACCCCACTGGAAATTTTGGCTTTCTCCGCCATCCCCTTTATGTTTCCGAGGTATATATATATAACTAATGACTCCAGATTATGGCCATCCAATGACCATCGGTAGATCTTCCTAGATCTACCAAATTCCATAAGTTTTGTTTTCCATGGAAGCTGTTTCAGTGCTAAACCGATGTCTGTTGGCAGTAATGGACTGGATGAGGGCAAACAAATTGAAGCTTAATTCAGACAAGTCAGAGGTACTCCTGGTCAGTTGTAAGGCAGATCAGGGAATAGGGTTTCAGTTTGTGCTGGGTGGGGTTACACTCCCACTGTAGACACAGGTCTGCAGCTTGGGGGTACTCCTGGATTTAGCCCTGAACCTGGATGCACATGTTTCAGGGGTAACCAGGAGTGCATTTGCACAGTTAAAGCTAGTGCTACAGCTGCACACGTTCCTAGAGATGTCTGACCTGGCCATGGTGACACATGCCTTAGTTACATCCCAATTGGATTACTGTAACATGCTTTACGTGGGGCTGCCTTTATTTATTTATTTATTTATTTTATTACATTTATATACCGCCCCCCAGCTGAAGCTCTCTGGGCGGTTTACAACAATTAAAAATAGTAAACATTAAAAGTACACAAAAATTTAAAAAAACATAAAAACAGTATAAAAACAACAACAGTATCCATTTAAAACAACAATTCTGGGGTCCATTAAAAACAAACTTAACGTTATTAAATGCTGCTTAAAATGCCTGGGAGAAGAGAAAGGTCTTGACCTGGCGCCGAAAAGATAACAACGTTGGCGCCAGGCGAGCCTTATCGGGAAGATCATTCCACAGTCGGGGGGCAACCACTGAGAAGGCCCTCTCCCTTGTTGCCATCCTCCGAGCTTCCCTCGGAGTAGGCACTCGGAGGAGGACCTTAGATGTTGAGCGCAGTGTACGGGTAGGTTCATGTCGGGAGAGGCGTTCCATCAGGTATTGTGGTCCCAAGCCATGTAGGGCTTTATAGGTTAAAACCAGCACCTTGAATTGGGCTCGGAAACATACAGGCAGCCAATGCAAGCGGGCCAGAATCGGTGTTATATGCTTAAATCTTCCTGTTCCAGCTATCAATCTGGCCGCCGCATTTTGCACAACCTGCAGTTTCTGGACCGTCTTCAAAGGCTGCCCCGTGTAGAGGGCGTTGCAGTAATCTAATTTGGAAGTTACCAAAGTATGGACAACCGAAGCTAGGTTATCCCTGTCCAGATAGGGGCGTAGCTGGGCCACCAACCGAAGTTGGTAGAAAGCACTCCGTGCCACCGAGGCCACCTGTGCCTCAAGTGACAAAGATGGTTCTAGGAACCAAAGATGGTTCTAGGACCCACTCTTTAAAGAGTGTTTGGAAACTTCAGCTGGTTCAAAGAGCTGCAGACAGATTGTTGACCGGAGCTTGTTAGAAGGAGCATAAAACTCCCCTGTTAAAACAGTTCCACTGGCTTCCAGTCTGTTTCTGGGCACAATTCAAAGTGCTGGTTATGACCTATGAAGCCCTATACAGCTCGGGTCCAGGTTATCTGAAAGACCATATTCTCCCTTACAAGCCTGCCCATCCTCTGAGATCTTCAGGGGAGGCCCTTCTCTCGGTCCCACCACCATCACAGGCATGCCTGGTGGGAATGTGGGAGAGGGCCTTCTCGGTGGCTGCCCCAGGGCTCTGGGACTCCCTTCCCAGGGAAGCTAGACTGGCTCCCTCCCTGGTGTGTTTCCGGAGGCAGGCTAAAACTTTTTTGTTCCAGCTGGCCTTTGGGGAGTAGTCTGGACCTCTGTTTATGTGCTGTTTACATATTGGATTTTTAAAAAAATATTCATATTTAAAATGTTTTTATATGCTTTAATATTGTAGCTTGTTTAATTATTGTTTTAATTTTTGTATATCTCTATTTGTTTTAACTGTACATGTTTTCATTTATAAGGCCGCCTTGAGACCCAGCTTTGGGAAAAGGTGGGACATTATTATTATTAATATTAATATTAATTGTCAATCATTCTTGGTGACAAAACTTGGAAAGAGTCACTAACAATCGTCTCATTCCTATCGGGGTATAGGGCACGATGACAGTGTCACCTGCATATAGTAGTTCAGAAACTCAATAGTGGGAAAACCTGTGGATCAGACAGGGCTTTTACCATATTTATTTATTTATTTATTTTATTACATTTATATACCGCCTTATAGCTGAAGCTCTCTGGGCGGTTTACAAAAGTTAATGTTAAATAACAGTAGGATTAAAGGAAGAATATATATATATATATATATATATATGAAGAAGAAGAAACAAAAGAAGTACAATAAAAGGATTATTGAAAGTATGGTACTTCAGAAAAGAGAAATTAATGCCAGGAATTTCACCATTAACACCAATTTGGGCTCACCCAACCTTTGACACAAAAGCAAAAGCAGTAGGTAAAAAAAGCTGAAAGAAATAGGACTGATCCAAATGAGAAACTTTTATGAACAGCAGCATATAAGACAGGAAATATGTAATAACCATCAGAAAATACGGGAATGTCATGGTTAGTACGGATGCAAATTAGTAAATTTATAAGAACTAGAAAGATGGTAAGGAAAGTACCAGAGATTTAACAGAATGGGAAAAATTCGTAGATAATTATGAATTAGGAGATAAGGGTATAATAACACAAATATATAGAATCTTAATAAAGCAGGAGATAAGGGGGAATGTAACGATAAAACAGATATGGGAAAGCGACACTGAAGAGGAGATAGAGGATGGAGAATGGGATTCCCCCCACACAATAGATTCCCCTTTCAAACAATATCCACTAAAATAAAAGAAGGTGCACTAAAACCAGAAGTGGCATCTGGTACTGGTGAAGTTAGCAAAAATGAATAAGAACCTATCACTTTTGATTGGAAAAGATGTGAAATTAATGAAACCCAAATTCATATTTGGTGGGAATGTAGGAAAGTTAAGAAGTTTTGGGACAAGGTTCTTCAAGAAATAGAAAAAAATACCAAACAAGAGATTTGCAAAATACTAGAGTTAGCTTTGTTGAATATGTTTGTTAAAGAAAATAGTGATATTAGAGAAAAAATATTAATTGGCTTTTTGTTGATAGCTGCGAAGCAATTAATAGCAAGTAACTGGAAGACTGCTTGGATGTTGATAATATTTATGTTGAAAAAGAAAATTTGGGATATAGCATTAAACTAAAAGTTGACACAGAAGTTAAGAGTACATAGAGGAATAAAGAAAAGAGATACTTTTAAGAAGGACTAGCGAAAATACATAGACTATATGAAAAAAGAATAGAACAGAATAACTTTTGCAGAAGCTTATAGAAATTTGTGGGGCTCGTGAAAGGAAGATGATAAATGTATGAAACAGGATAAATTAATATACCACCCTGGAATAGAATCAGAAAATAAAAGATGGATGAAGATTTTTTTTTTTAAATTAACCAAGCTTGGGGAAGGAATTTATTTTATTGATTGATTGATTGCATTTCTATACCACCCAATAGCCGGAGCTCTCTGGGCGGGGAGGGATTGTGAATTAGTACACACACACACATGCGTTTTCTGTATTTTTTTGAAAACTAAATTAAAAAATATTTTAAAAGTAGTTAAATGACAGCAGGGCCAGCAGACATCCCTGTCTTAGCCCCTATTGACTGGGTTATCTCCAGACAGAAAACCACTGGTATCTAATCTGACATGCATGATGGAATTTGTGTAGAGTCCCTGAGCTTAAAGTATATAGTAAATGTTAAACATGAATGAGACCAGGCCCTTGAAACATCCCCATATTAGTTCAACAATGATGAAGCATAACAGGTCTCTGTCAGAGCTACTTTATAGGCTACTGATACACAGTTGAGAGGACAAGACCTTGTTCAGTCTTGTCATCTCAACTGTTTGGGGAAAGCCTCCCCCTCTCCCCCCCCCCCCGAAAATGATTGTTTGGAGCTTGCAACTGAAGCAAGAAACATTATAAATGGTTCAACTTTCATTTTCATTTATACCTTCTTTTTATAGTGCAGTAAAGTATAAAGAAAAACCCTTGCTAAAATGAGATCAAGTATTGTAAGAAGCAGCAATATGTTCAAGTTTGCATGCCAGAATATCAGACAAAAATTGTGAAATGCTGTATAGAACAGTGTTGGAAAACTGAAGTCAGATCTTTTGTAAAATGATCCAGATTTTTTTTTTTTTAAATCGTAACAGTAAAACACTGAGCAAAACACCAAATTCATCCTCTTTCAATAATTTCCATTTGGAAGTGTCAGAATTCTTTCCTATACTTGCCTCTAACCACTTCCATTAGTTATCCTTGTAGGAGTTTAAAGTTTCAAATAACTGCAAATATTGTGAAGGGAATGGTTTTTTTTAGGAAAACACACACAGCTAATAATGATAATTTAAGCTAGCAGAAGGACAAAATGGTGCTGTTCTTATTTCAAGCTGCACAGATCTCATGAATGAAATTAGAATAGCTGAACTTGGGTAACCAGGGAGAACTAATACTAAGGGGAAGGGGGGGGGCAGTGCTGCAATTCAGAAGTACCAAAAATGGGTGGAGGGAGCCAAAGGAGTCAGTGCAGCAAAAAAGGGCAGATTATTTGTGTACTTGTATTAACTGCTCCATTGCTGCAGGTGTGCCAATTTCCCCTCCATTTACTTCCCCGTCATTAAATTTATGTTCATTTCTGCATTTTTCAAGCAACTGCAGCACCTGCAGCAGTAAGCTCTCCAAAAAGAACTGTGAAAAGGGGAGTGTTAATATCTCTCCTTTCCAGAGTAGCTGAAGTTTCAGGGAAGAATTGAAAAGGTGGGGGACACTAAGAAGTGTCAGTCCAACACTTAAAAGTGAGAATTTCACATCACCAAGGGGGGAGAGATTCCCCACCTCTTTTGCTGCCATTACTCCCTTGGCCGTTTTGTCCAATTTCCAAGCTTCTAAATTGTGCTACCGGGTCACTTCTTGTCCTTAGTATTATACCTCCCCCCGCCCCAGTCCTTCACAACTGCATGCAAATTAGTAGATAGGCAACTTCATCTTGCTAATTTCCTTATACCTTCCCTAGTGCTCATTTTTGCTGTTGCCTTTGACAGCTGAAACAGATGAGGAAATTGACCAGGCAAGACCTATCCTACAGCCACAAGAGTGCACTTGCGAATGAACAAACATCAACAACAAATTATGACCCCAATTGTACATTTTTGAGGCATCAAAAAAAGAGAAAGCTGGAGAATGAAAGGGGTAGTGATTGGAGCAGGGAGGGGGTCAGTGAAGGAGACAAGACAGGCTCTACTGAAAAGGCTGGAGGACTGAGGGGGGAGGAGCAGCAGGAAAACAAGCCATGGCTAGCTCAACAGTCTGTCTGCTGTACTGTGGATTGTTCCACCAGCAACCAACTCACCATGGTTTATTCACAGGGTGGCTTAGTGTGATGTGTGAACCCACCCATTATTATGACTAATGTGATTCGTTTTTCAAAATAAAGGAAGAAAGAAGCCCTTACTTTTTTTAAGGCTTAGACTGAACCCAATGGCTTACCTATCAGTGACCTCAACTTTGGCAACTAAAAAAGAAATGCCATGGCTAGTCCTATAACTGGCCTTTGTCTGCACGAAAGGATGGGGAAACCTCCTCACTGACTCTTGTCTACTGATCTGGACTTGAGGGTTGGATAGATTGCCATAACACTTAGATCACGAAAAGCTTTACTTTCAAAGTTAGAATTAAGCACCTCCAGTGAAACCCATTTTCTGCATGAGTCACTAATCTGGGCATATCTGCTAATTGGAAGGATGGAAGCTCAAAGCAATGATTCAAGGAAAGATGCCGTGACCAGCTTTTTCTGATGGCAAGTAATTCTGCTGTGTTTCTTTCGATTAGGAGTGTAACAACCCAAATAAACACAATACAGCAACTGTGCAGCATAACTTACCGCAACTAAAGAAATTGATCATGCACAGTGAGCAGCCTCTGGTTGGATGGGTAACCTGAACTCACAGGAATTGTTCATTATTTTATTTATTTAGGCATGGTAGCAGTTCTCTCTTAAGGGTAGCCTGACACAAATTTTAGAAATTGCTTTTAAAAGGAACAAAAAAAATTGTTGGTTCTTGTTGAGGAGAATGATAGGCTATCTTTACTTTCAGTCCTAGGTTTTACCGGGAAAACAAAGTATTAGTACCATTTTTGTAAATGCACACCATGGAATTATTAAAAGCATTCTGCTCTTACAAAGTTGTAAGAATATCCAGAAATAAGGAATGGCACAGGGGATGTTTGGGGGCTCTTGGTGTCTTCGCAGAGATGTGGCGCCTGGCTTACACCTGGCATTGGCCTGCAGAAGAGCCAGGTTTCCAACAATGTGTTAACTCATCAGGGAGAAGCAGCTAATTCTGGTTCTCTGATGAATACACATTTTGAAATACACGTTTACTTCATTTTTACATTATATTTTATGATGGATATCCAAAAGGTCTTAGATGTATCTATCTAAGAGGTCATGTTTTCTCTACCCCAGCAGCTGTGATTTGTTTAGCCTCATTATAATAAAACAGCCACATTTTTCTTTCTGGGTTTAAATTGCAAAATCTAAAATGGTACCCTTCAAAGACTGCACAGTAGAACGCATGAGAAAAGCATGGAGAAAATAGTAAAAAGTTATAAACAAGGCTACAGAGTAAGATTACAAGAAGATAACCCACCCACAAAAACAAACAGACAGACAATCAAAGCAGTTCCAGTTCATAGGGGCTCTTCAGTGGCTTTTTCCAAGTCTCCTAATATCATGTTGGGCATAAGCAATTTATTGACCTATGAGTAGTTCACCAGGATTCTTTCTAGAAGTTAAAACATCCATCGGTCAAGTTACTTTCACAGGTTTAACATGGATTAATACAGTAAAGACTATTCCTTAAATAATGTTAATCAGCAATTTAAAAATGGATCTATGAATTACTGTAGAAAACTGATAGGTTTCCTCTCTTCTTTGGCAAAAGTGGTGAGTGAGAAGAAACAAAAAGTAAGTCCAGTAATACGTTGTACTCAGTTTTTAATCAGTCATGAAACAGATGCTGTAGATTGATTGATGGGTTGGAGGCCCTAAGTAGGACAAAGCTTGATTCTGATTTTTCAGGGTTTCCCCTCGTTAATGGCAAGAGAGAAGTGCTGATGTAGTTGTTTTATGCAGTGTTTTATGCATCATATTTTTTACCAGTCCTGCGAATCTGCTGGAAGAGAGTCATGGAAAAAGCCATGCCAAGTATCTGAAAGAAAGCAAAGAAGAATAGTTTAAGATTCAGTGCTTACAATTTATACGGCACTGAAAGACAGGGTATTAACAACAGTCCTGTAAGACAGAGTATTATTATTACTCAGGATTGGCTGATGGTGAAGTGACAAGTGGCTTGACTGAAGCTAGAATTGCTGCTGAGATTGTGGTGAAATAGACAAGGAATTCTGAGGGAAACCAATAGAGTTTCAATAAATGTTAGGGTATTTCCATGCATCTCTATGTTATTACTGAGTTTCACCTCAAGCAAAACGTTAAGTAATTGTGAAGGTGAAAGATATGAGGAATTTCAAGGAACCCAAAGCTTTTTGACAAGCCAGCTAAATTTATCATGTTTTTTCTACGTATCCCTGCCTAAGGACATGCAGATACCTCATGCCTTCACAGACACACCCACTAGCCTTGCTTCCAAAGTGCCACCTGGCCATACCCCTCTGGCAGCTGCATGTACAGCTTTAGTGAGAAAGGGCTGAAGGTGCATCGGGTTCTTCTATGCCAGAAGGCACCTTTGCCAGAAGGCACCTATGCCAGAAGTGCTGAAGGTGCATCGGGTTCTTCTATGCCAGAAGGCACACTGCCATAGGGTGTTTCCCTATTAATGCTGCATGGGAAACCAGCCGATGTCGCCAGCATGCATCACAGGCCGGACATGGCGACAACAGGAAACGCCAGCTAGGGACAGTGACGGCGGCAGCGGGACAGAGAGACTGGGGACATTGGCGGTGGCAGCAGGACACAGCAGGTGGAGACGGGGTGGTGGCGAGACATGGACGTGGGAGCAGGGGGGGATTGGAGGCCAGGGGAGGTCATGGGGGGGAATCGGGAAACGGGGTGCAGGAGCGCTGCAGCCCATCCGCCGCTTTTCCCGGCTACTCGTGCGTAAGTGCGATAGCCGGGAAAAGCGGCGGAATGGTCCAGATGCCCGCGGTCCCGGCCTCAGCCCGACCTGAGGCCGTGACCGCAGGAAGAACCATGCTACAAGCGGTTCCGGTTAGTGCGGTGCCAGGGCGGCTCGAGCCCTGGCTGAGGCTGGGATCCCCTGTGCATCATTTGGATGCACAGGGATGAGCATGGGCCTCACATCGTGCTAACCCCTGGTCTAGCAAGGCCCTAAGTTGCAGATACCTAAATTTTGATTAAATAGAAGGGAAAACATCCTGACGGTAAGATCTGTACAACAGTGGAACAGTCTACCTATAGAGATTGTGGGTTCTCCATCTCTGGACAGTTTAAAGAAGAGGCTGGACAGCCACCTCCCATGGATGGTTTAATTAATTTTCCTACACGTTGCAGACGGTTGGACTAGATGATCCTTGTGGTACCTTCCAACTCCACAATTCTATGATTCTGTGCTCTAGAGGCCACTTCATCACTGAAAACTATCCACAAGAAAACTGAACCTTTAATTGGGTGCAGCATATGCCGATTGCCCATCTCAATGATAAATTTATCCATTATAGGACTATTTGTCACTGGCACTCGAACACACAGTACTATCCATACCAGCTTCATTAAAAATGTACATTCTTATAATTGTATGGTATGAGTTCTTTAGCAGCAGCATTTTCATTGGCTAATGACTAGGTAAGGGTAGATTTATTTATTTATTACATTTCTATACATTTCTATATTTCTATACCAATAGCCGAAACTCTCTGGGTGGTTCACAACAAATATTTTTAACTTAAAGAATAAATATACACGTGAGAAATATCTGACTTTCGGCAAAACAGAACGAACGAACATGGCAGTTGTTCAACCAAGGGTCAAATATGTGGGGTAAACAAAATTATTTTAAAGCCATTCTACCTGGGATGAAGTTTGTGCACATGAACTTCCCTTTCTTTGAAATCTAATTTGTACTCATAGAAACATAGAATCATAGAACAGTAGAGTTGGAAGGGGCCTATAAGGTCATCGAGTCCAACCCCCTGCTCAGTGCAGGAATCCACCCTAAAGCATCCCTGACAGATGGTTGTCCAGCTGCCTCTTGAATGCCTCCAGTGTGGGAAAGCCCACAACCTCCTTACGTAACTGGTTCCATTGTCGTACTGCTCTAACAGTGAGGAGGTTTTTCCTGATGTCCAGCCGGAATCTGGGTTCCTGTAACTTGAGCCCATTATTCCGTTTCCTGCACTCTGGGATGATCGAGAAGAGATCCTGGCCCTCCTCTGTGTGACAACCTTTCAAGTATTTGAAGAGTGCTATCATGTCTCCCCTCAATTATTATTATTATTATTATTATTATTATTATTATTATTATTATTATTATTTATATAGCACCATCAATGTACATGGTGCTGTACAGAGTAAAACAGTAAAACAGTAAATAGCAAGACCCTGCCGCTTAGGCTTACATTCTAATTAAATCATGGTAAAACAATAAGGAGGGGAAGAGAATGCAACAGGCACAGGGTAGGGTAAAACTAACAGTATAAAGTCCAAACAACATCAAGTTTTAAAAGCTTTAGGAAAGAGAAAGGTTTTTAGCTGAGCTTTAAAAGCTGCGATTGAACTTGTAGATCTCAAATGTTCTGGAAGAGCGTTCCAGGCGCTCAATCTTCTCTTCTCCAGGCTAAACATGCCCAGTTGTTTCAACCTCTCTTCATAGGGCTTTGTTTTCAGACCTCTGATCATCCTGGTTGCCCTCCTCTGAACACGCTCCAGCTTGTCTGCATCCTTCTTGAATTGTGGAGCCCAGAACTGGACGCAATACTCTAGATGAGGCCTAACCAGGGCTGAATAGAGAGGAACCAGTACCTCACGTGATTTGGAAGCTATACTTCTATTAATGCAGCCCAAAATAGCATTTGCCTTTCTTGCAGCCACATCACACTGTTGGCTCATATTCAGCTTGTGATCTACAACAATTCCAAGATCCTTCTCGTTTGTAGTATTGCTGCGCCAAGTATCCCCATCTTGTAACTGTGCATTTGGTTTCTATTTCCTAAATGTAGAACTTGGCATTTATCCTTATTAAATTTCATTCTGTTGTTTTCAGCCCAGCACTCCAGCCTATCAAGATCACTTTGAAGTTTGTTTCTGTCTTCCAGGGTATTAGCTATCCCACCCAATTTTGTGTCATCTGCAAATTTGATCAGCGTTCCCTGAACCTCCACATCCAAATCATTAATAAAAATGTTGAAGAGCACTGGGCCCAGGACTAATCCCTGCGGTGCCCCACTCGTTGCCTCTCCCCAGTTTGAGAAGGTTCCATTGATAAGTACTCTTTGAGTCCGATTCTGTAGCCAATTGTGAATCCACCTAATAGTTGTTCCATCTAGCCCACTTTTAGCTAGTTTGTTAATCAGAATATCATGGGGCACTTTGTCAAAAGCTTTGCTGAAATCAAGATATATGACGTCCACAGCATTCCCACAGTCCACAAGGGAGGTTACCCAATCAAAAAATGAGATCAAATTAGTCTGACAGGACTTGTTCCTCAGAAATCCATGTTGACTTCTAGTGATCAACACATTGATTTCAAGCTGTTTACAGATTGACTTCTTTATAATCTGCTCCAGAATTTTCCCAGGGATGGATGTCAGACTGACTGGTCTGTAGCTCCCAGGTTCCTCCCTTTTGCCCTTTTTGAAGATAGGGACAACGTTAGCCCTGCTCCAGTTGTCCGGCTCCTCACCCATCTTCCATGATTTTGCAAAGATAATAGACAAAGGTTCTGAGAGTTCTTCTGCTAGCTCCTTCATTACTCTAGGATGCAGTTCATCGGGCCCTGGAGATTTGAACTCATTCAAGGAAATTAGGTGTTCTTTGACCATTTGTTTATCAATCTCAAACTGTCCCTCTCAACTTCTGCTTCACTTTTTCCACAGGGGTCATAGACCTGCTTTTGGGAGAAGACTGAGGCCAAGTAGGAATTGAGCACTTCAGCCTTTTCTTTGTCATCTGTTATCAATTTGCCATCCTCATTAAGCAGAGCTGGACGCCATGATGGGTAAGATTTCTCCTTGAGACTCCCATATTGGGGGGGGATCTGAGAACTTAATTATCTCATTCAAAAAGGCATGGGTCATCAATGAAAATGAAGGGAAAGGACTATGACTTTTAAGTGAGGGTGAAAATCTTGTTTTTGGAAGCAGAATCAGTATAAGGAGGGAGAAAAGCAGCCCGGTGTCTCTGGCTGTAAATTAGTCAGACGGAACGGAGGGGGGAGCGATGAAAATGAAACTGGCTTTGTGAATGTCAGAGCTCTTTCATCTCCCAGTCTGATAAAGACGGTGAATTACACTCCTTATCTGAGAAGAATGTCTAATTGGCAGTAAATTCACCCTTTAAAAAGCATCGAAGGAGGAAGTGTTTATCTGCGTAGAAAAAGAGACGGTGCGGATTGTATACGGGACATTAAGTGAGAGTCAAAAATAGATCCATGCTGAATGTTAGAAAATAATAATAATAAAAAAAACCTGGGAAGGCTACAAAACGCCCCTCTAATCATAATTTGGCCCGTCTTGAGAAACTGTCTACAGAAGAAGTTACACAAAGTAGTGGAAGTGGAAGCGAGAGCGACAGTTTTGTCAAGATGGCGGAGAAACCTGGCACGGTGCCAACTTCAACTACAATGGAAGATCTGAAGAGGCTGATTTTGGACAGTACAGCAACACTGAGTAAGAAGATGGATGAAAATGCTAAGAAGGCAGATAAGAGGATGGGGGTGCTCACAGATAAAATCGCTCAGAATGATAGAGCTATAAAGATGCTAGATGCTGAAGTAAAATTAGTGGAGAAAAGGCAGGATGTCTTTGAAAAAGGCTGTGAGGTGAAGTTCCAAGAACAAGAATTAAAGCTGATCCAATTGCAAGATCAGGACCGACGTTCCAACGTACAAATTAAACACTTTGTTGAAGAACCAGCAGAGGATTTGAGAAAAATAATACTGAAATGGTTCAATGATATGATGCCTGATCTGGATATAAAAGACTGTGACCTGGAAAGGATCCACAGAGTGGGAGGAGCAAATTACAGAGGAACCAAGGACATTCTTGTGAAATTTGGCAGTTATTACAAAAAGGAGCAAGTGATGAAGAAATTGAGGTCCATGGCTATGATAAAATATAAAGGCAAAACAGTGCAAGTATTCAACCATCTTTGTCAGCAAACACTCCAATGGAGACGCAGCGTTAAGCAAATAACTGAAACGTTAACAAGAAATGCAATAAAATATGCTTGGGGTTACCCTATTTTCTTAAAGTTTTCATATGGTGGGAGTCAATACAGAGTAACCTCTTTGGATCAAGGCAAGGAGTTGCTGAAGGGTCTGGGTTTATCTAAGGAAGCTAGTCTTGGAGCTGAAGCTGGAAACGGAGCTGAAGCGGGGGCGTCTGGGATGGGGTAAAATATTGAATGGTTATGAGATAATAATACATAAAAGCTGTTAAGTATAGAGATCTTGCTGCTCAGGCGGAGCTCCGCCTCCCCCCCTCCCTTAAGGTAGTTAATGGCCGGAGTGGTAGACTTACCGGGATATGGGGGGTGGGAAGGAGGTGGGGGGTGGGATGGGAGATTGGGGGGGTTTAATAGGGTGGGAGGGAGTGAGTTGAAGGGGGGTTTAGGGTTTGTGTTTTTTGTTGTTTATGTTTATGAGATGCAGAGCACACGGGATCGGAAGAAGAATCAAAAGGGTAAATATGGATAAAAAAATTAAAGTATCAATGCTTAATGTTAAAGGTCTGGGGGCAGTCGTGAAAAGGAGGAGAATAGAACAAATGTTAAATAAAGAAAGATCTGATATTATTATGATGCAAGAAACACACCAAAAATTTGATGGCGTAAATGAAATACGGACAAAGTGGTCAGTCTATTATGAAAAGTCATTGGGGACATCAAAAAAAATGGAGTGGCAATTTTGATTTAAAAAAAAGTGGATTTATATTAAAAACTATAAAAAAGGATGATAATGATAGATATCTTATGATAAAGGGACAAATTGAAAATGAATCATATACATTAGTTAATGTTTATGCCCCCAATGAGAGACATAGAGAGTTTTTTATGGAATTATTTAAAGAAATAGAGGAGTTTAGGGAGGGGCATCTTATTTTAGCTGGGGATTTTAATATGGTAATGGATAATAGAGTGGATAGGTCAAACCCCACTAATGCGGAAAAGAGAAATAATATTACTATATTGAATAAACTAGTAAAAGAAAAAGATTAGGTAGATTGCTGGCGTTTACTGAATGGGTCGAACCCGGGCTTCTCTTACTCCTCCTCAGTTCATCATACATACTCTAGAATAGGTTATATATTGGTTTCAAAAGAGTTTGCAAGTAAGGTATGTAAAATGGAAATGGGGGTAATAAAGGTAACAGACCATGCATTGCTAAGTTTAGAGTTCACAGTTAGAAAGAATTATAAAGAAGCGTTTAGGTGGAAATTAAACACAAAACTTTTGAAGTACAATAAAGTGGTAGAAAAAATGCAAAGAGAACTGACAGAGACTTGGGAAATTAATGAGAAGGGAGGAACGTCAAGGGCAGTAGTTTGGGATACCATGAAGGCAGTAACAAGAGGGATATGTATTAGAGAAATGTGCAATTTAAGGAGGCAACAAATAGCAGAGCAGGAAAAATTGGAGGAAGAGATTAAGAAATTGGAGAAAGATTATTGGCAATTTAAAAATAAATATAAATTAATAGAAATACAAGCAAAGAAAAAGCAATTAGAAAATTTAAATTTAGAGGAAGTTCAGAAAAATTTAATATATATGAAAAGGGAGTATTTTGAAAACAGCGATAGAAACTCTAGATTGCTTGCCAGACTCACACAAAAGAAAAAGCCAGGAATGGGATAGGAATATTGAAGGATAAACAAGGGAATTATTGTCATATAATGAAGGGTAAAATAAAAATTTTCCAAGAATTTTATCAAGAATTGTATAAGGGTAAGGACACTCAAAAACAGAAGTTGGAAGCTTATATAGAAAAGTATATAAAGAAGGGAATAAAAATAGAACATAAAGAGTTAATGGAGAAGGTAATAACGCAAAGAGAAGTAGAAGAAGTAATTGAGAATTTGAAAGTGGGTAAATCACCGGGGGTAGATGTTTTAGGCTCAGAATATTATAAGGTTTTTAAGACTTTTTTAGTACCGAAATTATTGAAGCTGTACAACTCCATATTGGAAGGAGAAAGAACACCAGAATCATGGGAACATTCATTAATAATTTTAATACCAAAATCAGACATAGATTTGACTGTCCCTGATTCATATAGACCTATTTCATTAATAAACCAAGATGCTAAAAAATTTTCAACTATTTTAGCAAGGCGGTTGAACAAATTTATAGATGAATACATAGGGGAGGATCAATGTGGATTTGTAGCAGGCAGACAAATGCACAATTTAGTGGGAAGAGTTTTAAATGTAATACAGGTGATAAATAAGTCTAAGGTTAAAGCTGGAATTTTGGCATTGGATATTTTTAAGGCTTTTGACTGTTTGAGCTGGCAAGCTTTAAAGATGGTGTTAAATAAAATGGGATTTGGAAATAAATTTAAAGCTATAATAGAACAGTTGTACTCTCAAAATACAGCTGTAGTGGTAGTGAATGATGGTGTGACGGATAAGATACGACTAGCCAGAGGGACAAGGCAAGGATGTCCACTCTCGCCGGTCCTGTTTGTAATGGTAATGGAATTATTGGCGAATGCAATACGAGAAGATGAGGAGATTGAAGGAATAGGTAGTATGAAAAAAATTAAATTGAATATGTTTGCAGATGACACGCTGCTAACTATTAAGAATCCAATAGAAAAGATGGGGAGAATTAAACAGCAATTGAGAGAATTTGAGGATATTACTGGGTTAAGAATAAACTGGTCCAAATCAGAAATGATGCTGTTTAATTATACTAAAAAGGAAGAGAAGGATTGGGAGGAAAAGGGAAGAGAAATGAGAGTTAAGAATCAGATTAAATATTTGGGAATAAAAGTTATGCAGAGTTTAGAGAAAGAGAATTTAAATGTGTTAAAAAAAAGAAATTTTAGCAAAATTGGAAAAATATAAAAGATTAAATTTATCCTGGTTTGGAAGAATAGCATTAATAAAAATGAAGATTTTAGCAAAGATTAATTTTGTGTTTAGGATGCTACCAATAAAAATTTCAGAATTAGAGATAAAAAGTTGGCAAAGTATTATAAATAATTATTGTAATGGTGATAAGAAAGCGAGGGTAAATAAAAGTAAATGGTATTTAAGTCAAAAAAGGGAGGATTGGGTCTCCCAAATATTAAACTATATTATGTAGCTAACAGATTAAGACATATTGTGGAGGCAATTACAGGAATAGGAGAATTAGATTGGATGGAGGATAAAACTACAAGTAATATAGAGATTAATTTGGAAAATGTATTTTTTAGGGAAGGGAAAAAAATGGGTAGAAAGTATAGATAACCCGCTTTTGAGGTCTCACTGGGAAATCTGGAGTAAATATAAAGGGGAGCTGCTTCCGAGCAGCTCCCCTTTGTCACCGGTAATAATTTTAAAGAATTTCCCGGAGGAATTAAAGAGTAGATTAAGTAAAGTTTTAATAGAAAAAAATAAAATGAAATTAAGGGAATAGTTAAGAGGAATGAATACAAGAGAGGATATGGAAGAGGTCCTTAAAGATAAAAAATTAACTTGGTTAAATTATTGGCAATTAGAACAGTGGACTAAAAAGTGGGTAAGAGATAACGGAGATTGTAGAGAATTGACGAAGTTTGAGGAATTAATAGTTAAGAAAGAAAATGATAGGGAGAAAAGAACAGTGTTAAAAGAGTTGATGAGTGAAATATATAGAATACTGGTGGAGAAAGGGTTGATGGAGAATTCGGGCAAAATGGTTTGGGAGACAGATTTGAATGTACAAATAGGACAACAGGGCTGGGAGGGACTATGGAAACAAAGAGCGTTGAGAAATATGTCAGTAAGAATAAAAGAGAATTATTTTAAAATTATATGGAGGTGGTACCTAACTCCGGTTAGAATGAATAAGATAAATAATCAGCAATCAGCAAACTGTTGGAGAGGATGTGGGGGTAAAGGAATGTATTTACATATGTGGTGGGAATGCAACTATGTTCAAAAATTTTGGAAGATGGTGTTTTTGGAGATTGAAGAAATTGTGGAAATGAAGATAGAACGAACACCAAAAGTTGCATTACTGTCACTATTTGAAGATTTAAAATGTAAAAAGGAAATCAAGGAATTGATAATAAATTTGCTGACTGCAGCAAGATTGATAGTAGCTAGGAACTGGAAGATTAAAGGGGAATATTCTATTGAAGAATGGTATAAATAAGTATGGGATATAGCTATTAATGATAAATTGACATGTAATATTAAATGGAGAAGCGGTTTAGCTAAATCAAATGATTTTGAAGGAATTTGGAAACAGTTCCTAATATTTGTGTTTTCTAAGGGAAGTGGGAAACCACCAGCAGAAGAAAGTATGAGATTTTGGAATCAGGAATGAGATCCCGAGGTGGGGGGGTGCACTTGTATGTTAATTTTGATTATGTTATTTAGATAAGATATTATGTATTCAACATTTCAATATTATGTTGTTGTTATGTTTTTTTATTTCTTTTTGTGATAATGTAAATGTGTATGTTTAAGTATTGCAGGAAAAAAATAAAAATTTATATATATAAAAAAAGCAGTTGAACCACCATTTCTTTCCTCTGTCTTTTACTACTCACGTATCTGAGGAAAGCCTTTTTATTGCTTTTAGCATCCCTCGCTAATCTCAGCTCATTCTGAGCTTTAGCCTTCCTGACGCCATTTTGGCACTTCTGCGCCACCTGCCTGTACTCTTCTTTTGTAGCCTGGCCTTCCTTCCACTTCCTGTGTGTATCCCTTTTTGTTTTCAGGTCATCTCTAAGCTTTTTGTGGAGCCACATTGGTTTCCTCTGTTGTCTTCTATCTTTTCTCCTTGTTGGAATTGTTTGTAACTGTGCCTTTAAAATTTCCTTTTTTAAATACTCCCACCCATCCTGCACTCCTTTTCTCATTAGGCTCATTTGCCATGGGACCTTACTTATTATAGTTCTGAGTTTATTAAAATGAGCTTTCCTAAAATCCAGAGTACGTGTATGGCTACACGCAACTTTTGTCTCCTTCATAATCAAGAATTCAAGTATGACGTGGTCACTTTCTACCAGAGTTCCCGTAACTGCCACTTTATCCACTAAGTCATCCCTATTGGTCAATATCAAGTCAAGGATTGCCAATCCTCTAGTTCCTTCCTCCACTTTCTGTAGGAGAAAATTATCACCTACACGTGTCAGGAATTTCTTGGAAGGGGCACTTTTGGCAGTATTGGTCTCCCAACAGATATCAGGGTAATTGAAGTCCCCCATCACTACTACATCACACTTCCTTGAAACACTGGCAATTTGTTTCTCAAAAGTTTCATCCTCGTCTTCTCCTTGATTGGGTGGTCGGTAGTAGACTCCGTTTATCATGTTCTTTTTATTCCTTGCCCCATTTATTTTAATCCAGATGCTCTCGATGGGGCTCCCAGTCTGATCCGCCTGTATTTCTGTGCAGGGATAGGTATTTTTAACATATAGTGCAACTCCACCATTCTTTCTATTTCATCTGTTCTTTCAGGGCTGTGCTGCACTAAGCTAAAGTAGCACACACACTACCACTGTGAAGATATCTATGATTATGAGACCTATACAATGTAAGGATTTATCTATAGATCCACACTGAGGGCCTGTCATTTTGAGAGTGCCTAAGGACTACAAAGTCTTTAATCCAGCCCTTCATATGACTCACTACTGATTGGATCCGTGGTGCTAAGATATCAAAAGAATGCTTCTATTCCTTGTCTGAGCCTGCTGCCCTGAGCCTGAATTGGCTCCTAGATTTCATTGAGAAGAATCTCAAACACGTGCTGCACCAAAAAAAGTTGTATCCAATGTTAGTCCTATTTAGAGAATTATTATTATTATTATTATTATTATTATTATTATTATTAGAGTAGACCTATTCATTTCAACGGGTCTAGTCTTACTAGGACTACCGTTAGATACTACCCATAGTCTTTGTCAAAACGAAATCTGCAGAACTGTGCCTGGGTAATGATTATCACACTGTGAATGTGATAATCAGAATTACCATCCAGAATTACTATCCACTTACAATACTGTTGCAAATTACCAACTTAGGGAAATACAACTTGATACACATTAATAAAGATGAACAGCCACCAGGTGTGGCGAACAAGTGTGGGGCTCCAGCATGCAGCTCACAGTGTGGGCAGGGATGAGTTTAGCCATTCCTTGTCTCCACATATGGTCGCAAATGCATGACGAAATGGTGGCCAATGGGCTCCCCCCCTCCAAATATGATGGCCATTACCTTGTGAAATAGCCCATATTGTTTGGAAGCTGAGAAACTCTTCAAGTTTGAAAGTGACAAAACCATTTGAACAGCAAACTGGCCTAAGAGGAAACTGCATTTTGACCCAGCCATTACCTATATTAATCTATTTGCTCAAAAATAATCATATTTGCCAGTTAGTGAATGCATTACTTGCATTATGAAGATACACATACCTGCATTATCAGGACACACATTCCAGCTGTCCCAAGAATATGTTTATTATCATCAAACCACATCTTGACTTTTTCATAGCACCCCTGAAAAAAATGTTGTTTTAAAAAATCACTTTGATCGCAAACATGATAGGACGTTCAGTTTATATACTGAAAAACAGTTAAATTCACAAAATTCATACAGATTTTTAATCGGCTTAATCATGGTTATAAAATATTGATCCTTTCCAGCTACTCATTTTAAATAAATTGATCCTTTTTGGCTACTCATTCTCAAATATAAAAGATAACATCTAGGACAAATTTAATATAATTGAATAATTCTTTTGAACTATTCTATTTAAAAAGCAATTTGGAAGGTCACATGGCCCTTAATATCAGAATGTCAGCATTTTGGAGACATTTGTAAAATAGATAAATCTACTATAAGGAATTGCCCTTCTGAACAATGACTACACCTCATCATACACAGTCGATGGAATCATAAACACATTGTACACATTTAGATGAGTATACACTCATATGGATATACATTTACACAACAAAATGCAAATTTGCACACCTATTCATGTGCACATAACTTTTTACTGCACGAATGGGGGAATATCTGGCTTTTGAACAGTCCTCACCTGGCTCCCCTAGTCCCTGTCCACCCTTTTATCATTTTATTTCCTCCCTTCTCTACTTCTCTCCTTAAAATCAATTCCTCAAATTTCGTCATTTCTCTACACTCTCCGTTGTCCTTTAACCATTTCTTCGTCCACTGTTCTAATTGATAATAATTTAACCACGATAAATTCTTCTCCTTTAGTACCTCTTCTAATTCTTCTCAAGTCTTCATCCTCCTTAACCAATTTTTTAGCTTCATTATATCCCTCTCTATTAAAATATTCCCCAATTTATCTTTTAGGTTCCCTGGAAAGTTTCCTAACATTATCACTGGTGTTATTGGGGAAATACTTGGAAGTAAATCCTTTTTATATACACACCATATTTCCCAGTGATTTTTTAGAAGGGGGTTCTCTATTTCCTTCCCCCATTTTCTATTATATTCTCTAAAGAATATATTTTCCAATTTCCAATCTTTGTCCATTCCTTTTCTATCCTCCAACCAACTTAAGTCTCCTACTCCTAACATACTTTCATACTTTCTTAGTCTATTAGCTACGTAATATAATTTTATATTTCGGAGTCCTAATCCTCCTTTTTTTGTGTTAAGTACCACCTTTTTTTATTTAATCTCGCTTTCCTATCCCCATTACAAAAATTATTTAAAATATTTTACCAACTTTTTATCTCTTTTTCAGATATTCTTATTGGTAACATTCTAAATACAAAATTTACCTTTGGTAATATCTTCATTTTTACTAAAGCTATTCTTCCAAACCACGATAAATTTAATCCTTTATATTTTTCTAATTTATCTATAACTTCTTTTTTCAAATTGTTTAAATCCTCTAAATTTTTTGTAATTTTAATTCCCAAATATTTAATCATTTCTTTAATTTTCATATTCTTCTCTTTACTTTCCCAATCTTTCCCTTCCTTTTTGGTATAATTAAGTAACATCATCTCTGATTTTGTCCAGTTTATTCTCAATCCTGTAACTTCTTCAAACTCCCCCAGATGTTGCTTAATTCTTTCCATTTTCTCTAATGGATTCTTAATTGTCAACAATGTATCATCTGCAAACATATTTATTATTATTATTTGTATTACATCCTACTCCCTCTATACTATCACCTTCTCTTATCACATTTGCCAATAGTTCTATAACCAATACAAATAGGACCGGTGAGAGTGGGCATCCTTGTCTAGTTCCTCGGGCCAGTTGTATCTTTTCTGTAATTCCATCATTTATCACCACTGAAGCTGTGCTTTGTGAGTCTAATTGTTCAATTATACCTTTGAATCTGTTTCCAAACCCCATTTTTTCTATTATTCTCTTTAGTGCTTGCCAGCTCACACAATCAAACGCCTTAAATATATCCAATGCTATTATTCCTGCTTTTGTCTTTATCTTTTTTACCTCCTGTACCGTGTTTAAAACTCTTCCCACTAAGTTATGCATTTGTCTACCCGCCACAAAACCACACTGATCATCTCCAATATAATTACCTATAAAAGTATTCATCCTCCTTGCCACTATAGCTGAAAATTTTTTTGCATCTTGATTTATTAATGAAATAGATCTATAGGAAACTGGGACTCTAAAGTCCTTATCCGACTTTGGAATTAATATAATTAATTATTGTTTCCACGATGGTGGTATCTTCTCTCGTTTTACTATTCCATTATATAGTTTCGATAATTTTGGTACCAACATTTTTTTGAACGTTTTATAATACTCAGATCCCAACCCATCTAATCCGGGGGATTTACCCCCTTTCAATTTCTCAATAGCTTCCTCTATTTCCTTTTGAGATATATCCTTCTCCATTAAATCTTTATCCTCTTCTATTAGACCCTTCTTTATATGTTTATCTATATATATCTCCATCTTCATCTTTAGTGTATCCTTCTCTTTATATAATTCTTGATAAAATTCCTGAAAAATCTTTATTTTTCCTTTCATAATACTACATGGTTTTCCTAGTTTATCTTTCACTATCCCTATCGAGTTCCTTGACTTTTCCTTTTGTGTGAGCCTCGCTAGCATCTTTGAGTTTTTATTGCTATTCTCAAAATACTCTCTTTTCATATAAATCAAATTCTTCTGTACCTCTTCTAAATTCTTATTATCTAATTCTTTCTTTTTTGCTTGTAATTCTATCAATATTTGTTTATTTCTGCTTTGCAAATACTCTTTTTCTAGCTTCTTAATTCCTTCTTCTAGGTTTTTCTGTATTTCCTCTTGTTGCCTCCTTAAATTACACATTTCTCTAATACAGATCCTTCTAGTCACTGCCTTCATTGTATCCCACACAACTGATGGTGAACTTCCCCCATTCTCATTCATTTCCCATATTTCCGACATTTCTTTCTGCATTTTTTCTACCACCTTATCATATTTTAAGATCCTAGTATTCATCTTCCATCTATTCACCTCCCTATAATCTCTTTTTACTTTAAAATCAAGGGGCATTACTTACCAATGCATGATCCGTTACTTTAATTACCCCTAATTTCGTATTACATACCTTTGTTGCTAAATCCTTTGAGACAAAAATATAATCTATCCTAGAGAAAGTTTTATGAACTGGAGAATTATATGTGTACCCAGGCTCCCCCATCCTAGTTAATTGCCATCCATCAACATAATGCTTCTCTTTTATCATTTTCTTTAAAATTGTAATGTTATTTCTTATTTCAAACCTAGGAGGGTTAGACCTGTCTACTCTATTATCCATAACCATATTAAAATCTCCAGCTAAAATAACATACCCTCTTTTAAATTCCTCTATTTCCCTAAATAATTCTTTAAAAAATTCTTTTTGTCTCTCATTTGGGGCATATACCTTAATTAAGGTATAATAATTACCTTTCAATTGCCCTTGTATCATAATATATCTCCCTTTCTCATCCTTTATACTCTTTTCTATATTAAATCTGCTTTTCTTCGAAATTATTATAGCCACCCCATTTTTTTTGAAGTCCCCAGGGACTATTTTAAACGTATTTCATTCATACCTTCCTTAATTTGATGTGTTTCCTGCAGAAAGATAAAATCGGCCCCCTCTTTATTTAACAATTGCTCAATTCCCTTCCTTTTAACAACTGCCCCCAAACCTTTGACATTGAGTGTTGAGATTCGTATCTTCTTATCCATAATCTTTTTGTTTAATTTCTTTTAGATCCCTTGTGCACCCCCACATTATTAACAAAAACATAAATTTTAACATATAACAACATATAAACACTTTTTAAACTTCCCCTCCCCTTTCCCCCCTCAAACCCCCTCCCTCCCCTCCCCTCTCCCCCTTTCCCCCCCTTCTACTCCGTAGGTGGGACACCCCGGTCATGGCCAACAACCTTAAGTGGGGGGGGGATGAAGCCCACAGTTCTGAGATGGCAAGCCTCCCACTCATTTTTTATTTTGTATTATCTCCCTTTTATTTCCCACTTGGGCTGGACCCTCTCCCTCTCCTTCTTCTTGCTGAGGTGACAAATCGCTATCCATCCCCAGACTTCTCAGCAGCTCCATTCCCTGCTCCAGCGATGTTACTCTGTGCTGTTTTCCGTCTTGCGTGAATCTCAGGAACACCGGGTAACCCCATGAGTAAGCAATGCCCACCCGCTTAAGCTTTGCCAAAATCGGTTTTACACTTCTTCTCCAGACAATGGTTCACTGACAGAGATCATTGTAGATTTGTACTGGTGTTTCTTGAAACTTCAACGTTGCTATTGATCTCAACTTTTTCATAAATTGCTCCTTCTTATAATAATTGCCAAATTTAACCAAAATGTCTTTTGGCATAGCTCTTGATCTATTTCCAGCTACTCTGTGGATTCTGTCGATGTCCTGCTGCGTTATATCGATGTCGGGAACCAGCTCTTTGAACCATCCTAAAATACTCCTCAAATTTTTATCTTGTATTTCAGGGAGATTTTTTATTCGAAGATTCCCCCGTTTCTTCCAATTGAATCAGCCTCTTCTCATGCAGATGAAATTTAATGTTATGCTGAATTAACTGTTGTTCATTCAAATCCACTTGTTTTGATATTTGATTAACTTCTGTTTTAATCTCTTTTACATCTTTCTCAACTTTTACAACTGAAGTATGTAAATTTTCCATTTTCTTAAAAACTTCTTCTTTGATCAGTTTTATTTCTTGAAGCATTGCTTCGCTGTTACCTTCGATCACATCAATAAATCACAACTTTTGATCCTTCCTTTGCCTCAGTAATTCTTCTACGTAATGATTCGTTACTGTCTCTGTATTCCGATAACGCTGTGATTTACAGCATGAAAGCCTCTCTTAGAACTGCATAGCTCCCAAAATCGAAAGTAATTTTTTTAACCCTTTTACAGCTCTCTGAGAGACATTTCAAACTTTTCCGCTTGCAGAGACATTTCACCATTCATTATTATTATAAACAGAACTCACATATCTTGCCAATTAGTGGAGATAATTGCGCTTCTAGGCTTTCTTTTCCAGAGCTGGGAAAAAGCCTACCACTCCATTGAACTGTCAGGCTCCGCCCCCTTTTTCTTTCCCTTTCTAATCCTCTTCCATTTACCTACAGGTCATGCTCTAGGGTGAACTGGTGAGTGAACAATGCTATTATATAGTCTATTAAAAGAAAGCTTTAGGCAACAATTCTATACACAGCTGGGAGTAAGTCCTATTGAACTCAATGGGGCTTACTTTTGAGTACACAAGCATAGGGTTGCACTGCTTGCTTATCTGTGCACTTAACTGTCATAATGGATGGTATTTTTTCTCAATAAAAAGGGGGTAATAAAGTTAGACTAAAGACTAGAATTACCTTCAGCTTTCAGCATGGTGGGGGGCAGATGCCAAAGGCCCACACCCACAAAAAGGCCTGCTGCTGCCTGACCACCACCGCTGACCTGCCAGCAGTCCCTTCCACAGCTAGCCTGTGAGAAGGAGATGCTGGCTCTGCTAGCAGAAGCCCCACTCCTTTTAGGCCAGAGAATGGCTGGTTTATAAATTGAGAAAAGAAAGAGAAAAGAAAACAATATTAAAAATAAAAGAGAGTTGAATAGAATTAACAGATAGCATGGCCATACAAAGAGTATGGCCAGTATTATTTGAATTTGTATAAAGGACATGACTTTTCAGCAGATTTAATGGACGAATGAATTGAAAAACAAAAATTACCAAAATTTACAAAGGAATAAAAACAAATGATGAATGGACCTATATCAATAGGTGAAATAGTGGCGGCAATTAGAAAAATTAAGTTGGGGAAAACCCCAGGACCAGATGGATTGCTGGGCCTATACAATAAGAAACTTGAGGAGGAACTTTTACAACCATTACAGACCACAATGAATGCTATCATGAGCAGTGGGGAGATACCAGAGACTTGGAAGACGGCTTATATAACGCTTATACCAAAAGAGGGGCAGGACTTGACTGTGACAAAGAACTATAGAC
Source organism: Elgaria multicarinata webbii (assembly GCF_023053635.1). NCBI lineage: Eukaryota > Metazoa > Chordata > Lepidosauria > Squamata > Anguidae > Elgaria > Elgaria multicarinata. The sequence goes on along the minus strand of NC_086179.1, from coordinate 101,764,851 downwards.
CAATATCAATATTAAATAATGATTATAAGTTATTTACAGCAATCTTGGCAGAAAGACTCAAGAAAGTCCTACAAGAATTTATACAATAGGATCAAAGTGGCTTTTTACCTAAAAGACAGATGAGAGACAATGTAAAAACAGTTTTAAATGTGGTGGAATAACTGGAAAAACATCCAGAAAACAGGCCACTTTGATTTTCCTGGATGCAGAGAAAGTGTTTGATAACCTTAATTGGAATTTTTTATTTACAACTTTAGAAGAATTGGATTTCAGAACAAATTTCATAAAGTGGGTGAAATCTATATCTCTCTCAAAAAGTGCAAATAATTATTAATGGAGATGTGTCCAAACCATGTGAAATACAAGAAGGGACAAGACAGGGCTGTCCACTGTCACTGCTATTGTTCATTTTAGTGTTGGAACTACTGAATTGAGATATAAGACAAGATGAGCAAATTAGAGGAATAAAGATAAAAAAGGAGACATATAAGTTGAGGGCATTTGCAGATGATTTGGGTTTTACTCTGAATATCAGAGAGCTTCGGCTATTGGGCGGTATAAAAATGTAATAAATAAATAAATAAATAAATAAATATCTTTTAAAGGGTATCAAAATTTTGATGAGCAAACTGAAAGAATTTGGGGCAGTAGCAGGTTTTAAAGTTAATAAACAGAAGACAAATATGTTAACAAAGAATATGAACTCCCAAGAACAATCAAAATTGATAGAAAAGACAGATTTTCAAATTGAAAAGAAGGTAAAATATTTGGGAATTGTTTTGACAAATATGAACTTAAGTTATTTCAGAATAATTATGTTAAGGTTTGGAAGATTAAAAAGTTGCAAAAGATTTAGTAAAATGGGAAAAGGTTCAACTATCACTTTTGGGGAGAATTGCAACAATTAAAATGAATGTTTTGTTAAGAATGTTATTTTTGTTTCAAACAATACCCATTGTAACATCGGATTATCATTTAAGCAGTGGCAGAGAGAGATATCCAGATTTATATGGCAAGCAAAAAAACCAAGAGTTAAAATTAAAATATTACAGGATGCAAAACAAAGAGGAGGGCGGGCTGGATCTACCAGACCTCAAAGTGTATTTCTCTGTCTGCTGCCTAGTGTGGATGAAATATTGGGTGTTGTTGAAAAATAAAAGACTGCTGAAACTGGAAGGACATGAATTGAGATTTGGATGGCATGGTTACTTGTGGTACGATAAAGCTAAGGTTAACATAGAATTTAATAAGCATTATGTGAGACATGTGGTTTTAAGAATATGGAATAAATATAAACCAAGGTTCTGTCAGAAAATACCACTTTGGGTATCAGCACAGGAGGCTATTCATAGAAGGGAATTTACAAATATGCATAAATGGTTGACATAAAATGATGTATTAGAAATGTCATAAGTTAAAATCAAGGGAGGAACTGCTGAAATAAGGTTATACACATCAATGGTTTTCTTATGTACAAATTATGGGAAGGTTTAAATTAGACAAAAAGAATTGAGGTTTGAGCAATCAAAATCTGAATTTGAAATGGCACTATGTACAAACATGGTAAAATGGGCTCAAAATTTTAGATACAATGTCTCAATGGAACAGTGGAAGAATATGTGAGGGAAGGGTTTAAAATTTACATTACGTTCAAAACTTAAAGAAAATTTCTACAAGATGATGTACAAATGGTATATGGCCTTAGCTAGACCTTCCTTTTGTTCTGGGGGAGAGGAGGGGAGACTTCGCATTGTGAATCTCACCCTCGTTTAGACATAAGGCACGATGACCTCAAAAAGAGAGGTGTTGCGTCCGCCATTGTTTTTTTATTCTTAAAGGGCTGGCAGCACACGAGCGCTCCAGCGGAAAGGTAAAAGGTTGGTGTGTGTTTTTTAAATTACTTTCCTCGCTCCCTCCACCCTAACCCCAATGGGTGCAGCGCTCATTGTGCTGCATCACAAAGTGATCTTGATAGGCTGGAGTGCTGGGCTGAAAACAACAGGATGAAATTTAATAGGGATAAATGCCAAGTTCTACATTTAGGAAATAGAAACCAAAGGCACAATTACAAGATGGGGGATACTTGGCTCAGCAATACTACAAACGAGAAGGATCTTGGAATTGTTGTAGATTGCAAGCTGAATATGAGCCAACAGTGCGTTATGGCTGCAAGAAAGGCAAATGCTATTTTGGGCTGCATTAATAGAAGTATAGCTTCCAAATCACGTGAGGTACTGGTTCTTCTCTATTCAGCCCTGGTTAGGCCTCATCTAGAGTATTGCGTCCAGTTCTGGGCTCCACAATTCAAGAAGGATGCAGACAAGCTGGAGCGTGTTCAGAGGAGGGCAACCAGGATGATCAGGGGTCTGGAAACAAAGCCCTATGAAGAGAGACTGAAAGAACTGGGCATGTTTAGCCTGGAGAAGAGAAGATTGAGGGGAGACATGATAGCACTCTTCAAATACTTAAAAGGTTGTCACAGAGAGGAGGGCCAGGATCTCTTCTCGATCCTCCCAGAGTGCAGGACACGGAATAATGGACTCAAGTTAAAGGAAGCCAGATTCCAGCTGGACATCAGGAAAAACTTCCTGACTGTTAGAGCAGTGTGACAATGGAATCAGTTACCTCGGGAGGTTGTGGGCTCTCCCACACTAGAGGCCTTCAAGAGGCAGCTGGACAAGCATCTGTCAGGGATGCTTTAGGGTGGATTCCTGCATTGAGCAGGGGGTTGGACTCGATGGCCTTGTAGGCCCCTTCCAACTCTGCTATTCTATGATTCTATGAATATTGGCTGAATACTGAAAACTGCTGAGGTAATGGTTTACAACAACTCAATAGTCTTGTCCAGAAGTATTATGCTCCTGTTGCAGGTTGGGCATATGCTAGGAGCCAGTGACTTACAGCAACCTTGCAGCGTAGCCTTAGCCCCACTGAGGGTCAAAATTGGGGCTGAGGCTTGGCTAGTTTCCCGGTGGAAAACACACACACATATGTAAACCATCCCTCAGGTTGTAGCAAAGGTCAGTCTACTTAAATTGCTCCTTCAGAATGCCTCTCAGACCAGATCCAGCATTCAACTGCATGCAAGAAGCCTCGTGCTCCAATAACTGGCATGCATACAGGTCGTGTTTCAAATGCTCCACTCGCCAGTTCAATTTTGCCCACCAAGGAATCCTGCTTGGTTTGTTTCCTGAGTGGGCATCTGCTGTCCAATCACATGTACAGTAAAAACTTGGCTTTCTCCATTGATTTTTAAAAGAATATCTCACTTTTAGCTGGGTAAGTGGGGAGCGCAGAGTAAAGAGGTCTTTACTGAAATCAGAAATTGATGTATGATGCAAAGATTTGCACAAATCAAAGCTTGGAAAAATGCCTAAAAGAAAAAAAAAACCCTAAAGGTCAACTTTATCTGTTAAACTGGCACTTAATGCATCTTGTTAAAGGAGCATGGGGCAGCTCTTTTAGTTAAGGTGAGCTGCAAAAAAAAAAAAAAAAAAGTTTCGCTATTTTAAGCTGCAAAATTCTACTGCTTATAGAAATGACATACATTTTGCTAATAACTTGGTATACATGTTCTATCTGATGATGTCTACAATTGTGCAAAATTTCAAACTGACCTGATAAAAAATTGCCAGAAGTACAACAAATTTAATAATGCTGAATATTGACACATCTATACCTTTTTCTCCAAGCTGTAGTTCATCATAACATATATTTCTTCAAATTTCTTCAAACTACTGGATTGTTAGGGAGGTGTGCATTTCATTGGTTTGGTAAAATTCTGAGCAGCGGTTCAGTTTTTTCTGCACCATGAAAGCCTGTTACAACAACTGCTGGCAAAATTATGTCAGTTCCACTCTGAAGCCAGAGTGTTATATATTTTTATTATAGTACTTTTATCCTTCCCTTTAGCCAAAAAGGCTCTCAAGGTGGCTTACAAAAATGTTTCTTAAGACAGTCCCTGCCCACAGGCTTACAATCTAAAAAACATGACACAAAAGGAAAGGGGATTGGGAGGGAGGAGGGGGGAAAAAGCAAATTCAGGCACTTGATTCTTGTTGTTTCTATTGGCATTCTGTTACAAAGGGCTTCTATGCAAAAGGCTTAGTCTTTTAGTTATGGAATGTGCCCTCACAAGGTGAGAGTTCTCATTACTACATGGATTGGGATCCTAGCATTGGGGTGCGTGTGTCGGGAGACCCTCCCATGGCATTCAACTGAAAGGTAAATTGCAGGCATATGACAAAGTGTTAAAGCCCCCTACTCACCACTCCGTATGAGGTCCTATGAGTTTACATTTGAGTGGGTGGGGGGGACTACAACCATACCCAGCTACATCTTTAAAGTAATATGCAGTTTGACACTTAGAGAATTTGGAATGCACAGGTGTCAGAGCAGAAGGATCCAGGGCCTCATACCACCATTCTGAAATCAAAAATGCCCTGCAAGGGCTTTGACCATTGCTCTTACTCTCTATGAACAAAGGCTATTGTGGTGCGCTCATGATTGCTCACTCAGGGTAGCTTACAGGTTCTTTACATGACAACATCCTCCTCCAAAGGTTCTCCCCTGCTTTACCACAGGTTTTTTAGACTGAGGAAAACACAGACTTTTTCTGAATGGTGTTATATTTATAGAGTGTAATTGCACAATTCTGCTATATCACAGCACCATCTAGAGGCTCTATAATGAAACATCTAGAAAGGCAGAGAAAGAACCCCCACCAAAAAAGAGCACCTGTAAAGAGCCAATCTGCTCCCCAAGAGACCACAAAACCTGGAGCCAGCTCTGCGAAAAACAGATTATACATAAGCTAGTATTACCGTTTTCCACACTAAACTCGTATTGGTAGAATTCTGACCACAGTCTTGGGAATTTTCCATGCAACATCTGTCAGGGACAGTTTTGTCACCCAGTACCGGGTACCAGTCTTTGTAATCTGTAACCCCACAGCAGTGCATCTATGAGACAGGGACAAAAAGAGACCTTATACAGCTTGAAACTGAAAACACATTTTAGAGATGTCTTGTTAAGATCACCACATTACAGAATCACAGAGTTGGAAGGGACCTTAGAAATCCTGTAGCCCAACCTATGCTCAATGCAGGGTGCATCTCTGGCGTCCTTGATAGAGGGTGATCTAGCCTCTGCTTCAATGCCTCAAGTGAAGAATATGAGCCAGCAGTGCGATATGGCTGCAAGAAAGGCAAATGCTATTTTGGGCTGCATTAATAGAAGTATAGCTTCCAAATCATGTGAGGTACTGGTTCCTCTCTATTCGGCCCTGGTTAGGCCTCATCTTGAGTACTGCTCCACAATTCAAGAAGGATGCAGACAAGCTGGAGCGTGTTCAGAGGAGGGCGACCAGGATGATCAGGGGTCTGGAAACAAAGCCTATGAAGAGAGACTGAAACAATAACTGGGCATGTGTAGCCTGGAGAAGAGAAGATTGAGGGGAGACATGACAGCACTCTTCAAATACTTGAAAGGTTGTCACACAGAGGAGGGCCAGGATCTTTTTTCGATCATCCCTGAGTGCAGGACACGGAATAATGGGCTCAAGTTACAGGAAGTCAGATTCTGGCTGGACACCAGGAAAAACTTCCTGTTAGAGCAGTACAACAATGGAACCAGTTATCTAGGGAGGTCGTGGGCTCTCCCACACTAGAAGCATTCAAGAAGCAGTTGGACAGCCACCTGTCAGGGATGCTTTAGGGTGGATTCCTGCACTGAGCGGGGGGTTGGACTTGATGGCCTTATAGGCCCCTTCCAACTCTACTATTCTATGATTCTAAGAGCCCCCCACCCTCACCCCTCTTGAGGCAATATGTTGTACTTCTGAACAGCTCCCACTGTTTGGAAATTTCTTCTAATGTTAAGCCGAAATCTGATTTCTACATGTTGGTTCTAGTCCTGCTCTTGGGAGCAACAGAGAACAAGTCTTTTGCATAAAAGCCTTTTAAATATTTGAAGACAACTATCATGTCTCTTCTCCATCCTAAACATACCAGCTATTTCAACCTTTCCTCATAGGACTTGGTTTCCAGACCCCTCTCCATCCTGATTGCTCTTCTCTGGATGATTCCAACTTGTCAATGTCGTTCTTAAACTGGAGCACCTAGAACTAGACACAGTTCCACCGATGTGATCTGACTGATGCAGAATAGAATGAAACTATTCTGTGATCTGGACACTGTGCTTCTGTTATTGCAGCCCAAGATTTATCAGCTTTCTTACCTGATGGCTCATATTCAGCTTGTGATCCACTAAGACACTTAGATCCTTTTCACATATACTGCTGCCAAGCTAGGTCTCTACCATCCTATATTTTCATCTTTTGATTTTTTTGTACCTAAATGCAAGACTAATTTATCTCTGTTGAATCACACCTTGTAAAATTTGGTCCAGTGTTTCAGCCTCTCTAGAACCTTTTGAATCTTGATCTCGTCTTCCATGGGGTTGGCTCTCCCTCCTAGCTTCACAACATCTGCAAATTTGATAAGCAGCTTCTCTACATCCTCATCCAAGTCATTTGTAAAAATGTTAAACAGCCACAGGGCCGAAGGCAGAGCACTGGGGGGCTCCACTTGACATAGATACTGAGATCACCACATTATTAGAGTTAGTCATTTTTTTAATATCTCATTTTTCGACATTAATTTCAAAAATGGCTGGGTTATTTAAAAAAAAACACTTTGATACTAAGAAGTGAATATTTGCAGATAATTAGAGTCCTGAAATATAACCCCTGTATGCTTTAAACTCAGAATATCATTTGATACCAGTTTTAGATCATTCCACTTATTAATAATGTGCTGTGGATGGCCCATACCAGGATTATTCAGCATATGGATGAGACATGACAATTATTAACAGGTGCAGAAGGAGTTTGTGTCATTTTATAAAGAAATATGCCAATGTCTTTACCTCTGCTTGAATGATATTCCAGGCATTCTTCAGTCCAACATTATTGTCTGTGTTGTAAAGCTTGAGACCTTCTTTCAAATCCTGCTTTGCATTTTCATTAACCTGTTTCATATAAACAAGTGTAAGCAAGGTCACAATTTGTTAGGATTATAACTATTTATAAGTGAAACCCTTCGATATGATCTTGTTAGACATTGCATATGTATGGGAAAGCAAATGGTGCAGAATCTCTCCCTCTTGTGTGTCAATTTCATTTTGCAATCTGAGAACTATTTACATCTTTTAAGAAGTGTTTTCCAATTTATGCAAAGAGTAGATTGAATGGAAAGGAGACCCAGTGCTTTCTTCTAGCAGCTGACCATATGCCATATGGGGGATATGGTCATACAATTATTATTATTATTATTATTATTATTATTATTATTATTATTTATTGCATTTGTATACCGCCCCATAGCTGAAGCTCTCTGTTCACATAAGATAAAACACTTAAAAACAATATACAAAGATTAAAAACCACAAGAACAAGCAAAATACACATACATTTAAAACCACTATAACAACTTTAAAAATGATGTGCCAAAAAAGAGACCCAGAGTCATTACATATTGCTAAATGCCTGGAAGAAGAGAAAAGTCTCGACCTGGCACCGAAAAGATGACTATGTCGGCACCAGGCGGGCCTCATCAGGGAGATTGTTCCACAGTTGGGGGGCCACTACAGAGAAGGCCCTCACTCTTGTTGTGGCCACCCTCCGAGCTTCCCTCGAAGTAGGCACCCGGTGGAGGACCTTAGATGTTGAACATACTGTTTGAGTAGGTTCATGTCAGGAAAGGCGTTCTCTCAGGTATTATAGTCCCAAGCTGTGTAAGGCTTTATAGGTTCAAACCAGCGCCTTTAATTTGACCCGGAAACATACAGGCAGCCAATGCAAGCGGGCCAGAATTGGTGTTATATGCTTGAACCTTTTGGTCCCAATTATCAATTTGGCCGCTGCATTTTGCACAAGCTGCAGCTTCTGAACTGTCTTCAAAGGCAGCTCCATGTAGAGTGCATTGCAGTAATCTAACTTGGAGGCTACCAGAGTGTAGACAACTGCAGCCAGGCTATCCCTGTCCAGATAGGGGCGTAGCTGAGCCACCAACCGAAGCTGGTAAAAGGCAATCCGTGCCACTGAGGCCAGTATTGACACATATACAATATGTGTCACACAATTTTAACACTATATGTGTAGGAGTCCTATTAAATATTTCAAAACATATTTTAATTAAGAGAAGTTTTGTCTTTTTCCAGAAAATATGTATCTAAGTCTTGTGTGATGACATGGATGAACTGTTGGACTTGAACTCGGGAAACTTGGTTTAAATCCTCACTCAGCTATAAAGCTCACTGCCAGCCATTATTTCTCAACCTAACCTTCCTTATTATGAGGATGTTATGAAATCTGACTCTAACATTCATTCATTCATTCATTCACACATTTATTTATTTTTTAGAATGTAAGCCTGAGGGTAGTTACTGTCTTCTTTATTGATACATTGTAAGCCGCTCCGAGAGCCTTTTGGCTGAGGTGCGGGATAAAAATACTCTAAATAAATAAAATAAAATAAAATAAAATAAATAAATAAATAAATAAAAAATTCGTTGAAATTCAGAGTATTTTTTGTCATATGATGGCTAGGACAGCTTACAAATTATTAACATTTAAACATCCCACAATTTATTACAGTAGAACTGCACAATAAGAATATAAAATAAAAAGGCAGAAAACATTTCAAACTAAGTTAAAAAACAACAACACAAATGTACCAGAAATTGACATGCGTGCACGCACGCACGCGTGCACACACACACACACACAAAATATATCAATTGGGGTCAGAGAATATTCCCATATAATTATTCATGATGGTCTCTCCCCCCCCACCCTGCCCTGTCCCTTAATTCTATACACATTTTTCCACTTGGGACTAGGAGTGATCAATAGTCTAATACCACTATTGGGCTCACAACCCTGTTGGGAAGAAGTATTCATGTTCACAGCTAATGTTCTATAATATAATATAATTTCCATCAGCATGATGTATGGCTTAGCAATGAGCTGATTGCCATTCTCTGGTGAATCTTGCATACCATCACCAATGTGCTTCTACATTTTCCATCTGCTTAGCTCTTTTTGCAGTTCTTTACTCTGCTAAATGTAACCTTTCTAGAGAACCTTCTTCCATATAATTCCTCCCTTGATACCAATTATCTGTGGAGGGGGGAAATGTTGAAGCCCAGAATATATAGCTTAACTTCTGAGAGGGGCAAAACCTCTGAATGGGGCTTACCTTGTCCATATAAACAAAGAATAAAATGAGTAATATCAGTTCAGCCAGGAGAATGATCAGCAAAACAATGAAAAACTGAAAGAAAAAAGGAACAAAGAGGAACGTTACAATTAAAGAAGGTGAAAGTTTAGAATGTCTTACAGAAATGTATATGGAATCATGAGTTGTTGTATCTATAGTGCTAAATATTGTGATAAATTCATGTCTAGGACAATTAG